>NW_027137562.1:3423221-3636017 GCF_001692895.1 Cenococcum geophilum 1.58 | reverse complement strand
GTTCTGGATTAAGGATGGCGGATCGCTCGATCTCCACCTTAAATAAACAGTAAAATGGGGGAATAGGGTTGTTCTTTTAAAAAGAGATCCCCACCAGGATCGAATATTCGCTCCGTGCCTGTCCTTGTGGTTTTTGGTGATGATGATGGTGGATTATGTTATGGTTATCCCATCAAGAAAGATGAGGAAAATCGTTAGAGGGGAAAGTTGGAAAATCAATTGTTTTTGATGGTAAGATGGGTATGCGTAAGTTTTAGAGTGTGGCGCTACCTTTTGGTAAGGTTGCATGTGCGGTGAAGGTTAAAAGCGTAAGTTAAAAAGGCCTATTAAATAGTATTAACCCTGGTCCTAGCCTGACGACGCGTAGTAGGCGTTCTATAAGCTACGCGCTACGTTTATATAGGCTCCTCTACTTCGCCACTTTAACCCTAATCTACCCCTAATAGTAATTACTAACGCTTTTAACTATACCTATAGCGGTATACTTCTGCAGCCTTTAGGGTAGAGAGATTAACTCCACTGGCACCTAATTGCCCATTATAGTTAAAAGCTTACTAGCCTAAAAGTATAGTATAATATACATAATAAAGAACTACTTGCTATAGTGTAATGCTTTAAGACGTAGCGCTATTACCTTAAATACGCCGCGTATGTAACGCGTGTGCTCTATAATTATAACAATCTTAGGTACTTTATAACTACTAAGAGCTTATCTACTCGCTAGGCCCGGTACGCTAAGGAACTAGCTAAGTTTGATTTTAAGATTAAATATAAGTTAGGTAAGATAAATTCTGCTAATATACTATCCCGGCACCCGGATTATACTAAAGGCTTTAAAGATAGTAGTAAGAGAATAATCCTTAATGCTATGCTGCCTATATTGCAGCAAAAGTTGCGGGTTATAGGCCTTATGGGCGGCCCTGGTGCTACTATACTAAACTAGCGAGTAGTATGCGTGTAGTATGCGAGCGACCCTTATAAACTTGGCGCCGGCGGATAAGAGCGTCCTACTATTCTCTCTAAGACTACTTTAACTAACCTAATGGCGCTTAACCCTAGGGAAGACCCCTTAGCCTAGGCTATAGTCCCCTGTAGCGACCTAGCGGGTTATCTACGTATTATATATTACTTTACTAGCACCGACTTTGCGCAAAGTCTTGTGCTATAGTAAGAGGTAGTAGTAGCTACCTTAGCCGAAATGGCGTTTATGGAATACCCCCCTAAGTTATTAGTTAATTTTATTTATAGAGTATAAAAAAGAGACGCCTTTATATACTTTATATGTGATTAGTTAACCTAGGAATAAGTCCTTACTGGTAATAAGGACTATACCCTTAATAATTAAGGACTTTTAAGGTAAAATAACAAGGTTTAGGTGTTGAATTGCACACTACTATAATAGGAGATCCTTAAGCGGAATTATAACAATCCTATAGGCGGCTACTATGGTTTTAACCGTACCTTTAAGGTAATTGCGCGGAAGTATGCTTAGAACGGCCTTATTTAGAACCTCCGCAAATACCTAGATAATTATAATGCCTGCTAACGCTCTAAATCGTGCCGCTATAAACTTTATAGTGAGCTGTAGCCTCTTTAGGCCCCTACTTGAGCCTAGCGGCATTATTTACTTAACTTTATTACGGATCTCTTAGAGTTTAAGACTCCTAATAGTATAGAGTATAACTCCGTCCTTATCCTTGTAGACCGTTTTATAAAGCTAGTATGCTACTATTTAGTGCGTAAGATAATTAATGCTACGCAACTCGCAGAACTCTTATTTAGAGTCTTTGCATAAATAAGACCTCTAAATAATATCGTCTCTAATAAAGGTAGTATATTTACAAGCGAGTACTAAAGCACTATATGCTACCATCTCTACGTTTAATGTAAACTTAGCACCGCATTCTACCCGTAGATAGATAGTTAAATAGAGCGTTAGAACTAGGAGCTTAAGGTATACCTACGTATATTTACAAACTAGGAATAGTCTAATTAGGCCTCCCTACTTAAAGAAGCAGCCTTTGTCTATAACTCTAAGGTCTATGCTATAATAAAGTGTTTCCCTATTAAGCTCGCCTATGGCTAGCTACTAAATGTCCTAGACGAAGTCCTAGATAGCGTCTAAGACGCCCGGCAAGGTAGGGAGGGGTCTAAGTTAATAAATATCGAACTTGCAGAGACGTATTTATAACGCCTACGCCTTATATATAAGGCAGCGGTAGCGTTAATAATGTACGCCTAATAGCTTTAGGTAAAATACTATAATCGTCACCATCTGGCCAAGCATTTCGCCGTCGGTAAATGAGTCCTACTTTCCTCCAAGAATATCCGCACGAAACGTCCCTATAAAAAGCTTAACTATAAGTTTATAGGACTGTTTTAGATCCTAGAGCGCGTAGGGTAGTAAGTATATAAGCTAGAGCTTTTACCTACTATGGCACGGCTCTACCTAATCTTTTATATCTCCCTACTAGAGCCTTATAGGTCACGCCCTAGGTTTTAACCCCTGGTAGTGGAAGAGCTTAAGGAAGGCAGCTGGGAAGTAGAAGTAATCGTCGCCTACTAAGATTGTGCTAGACAACCGCAGTACCTTATTAAATGGCTAGGATGGCTAAATAAGTATAATAAATAGAAATATAAGACAGAACTTAAGAATTGTTAATAACTGCTAGATGAGTACCGCAAGCGAGATACCCTAGCCTTATAGCCAAAGCGTAGGCGAAAAGTAAGCGCCGCTGTTAAAATATAACCTGCATTAAAGCGGAGTAGAGGACGTCCTAAGGGATTAAAGAATAAGTAACGATTGCTGTAAGAACTACAGCTTTAATTTAGAAAGCACCCTTCCTAGACCTAGTTCGTTACTCTATGCTAGCTAAGTAGATTATTTATATATTAGAGAATAGGCCCGTCTATAACTGGGGTCTATTTAACCGGAGTTTATAACCTACTGGTGACCCGCTAGTAGTAACCTATACCGATAACTTATATATTATTCTATGTATATACTACGCAGATAACGCATAAGGCTAAAGTATAGGTTAGCGGCGGGTTTAATGGGTATATAGCCTTACTGTCCTAATCTGGCTGTATATAAATAACCTATAACCTACCCGCGAAGTATATACGGCGCTACGCCGGTATAGCGTAAGGCTAAAGTAGGGTTAGTGGCGGATTTAATAGGTATATAGCCTTACCGTCTACGAATCTGGCTGTATGCGAATAACCTATAACCTACCCGCGAGGTACTAGCGACCTACCTATATAAGCGAGCTTTGGAATATTTCTGGTCCACTAAATTTAGGCGACGGTATTAAGCTCTACTAGCTCTACCTGTTAAATAGACTAATTAGGATTTTCTATGCCGGGTATATAAAATCGCTACTGGCTTGGTTAAATGCGGGGGAGTCTTAGTAAGACAAATCTAACTAATTAGACAACTTTAACCGCTGGTTGAAGTTCTTTAATATCTTCGCGCCGCGTATATATACTACCCGTCTCTCTATACGCAAAATTAAGACGCTCTTTCCCCTCTAAATTTTTTTCTTACTAAGGTTTTTTATAGGGTTTTATTGAGGCTTAAGTATATAAAGGATTGGGGACGACCCTTTTTAAAGGGGGGGGGCATTATTAAGTAAAACCTAAGTAGATAGTTATATAGCCGCAAGGTATAGGCGACCCTGGGGCAACCTAGGGGTGACTCGCCCGTGAGGTACGTGCTCTATACGTGCCTAGGGAAAACCCTTCCTACCTCGCACACAGACTCCTCCTTTTTCCCTTAAGGATTCGTCTCTGTCTATACAATATACCCATTGTTTTGTTATTGGACTCCCTATCTACATCCTTACCTTATAAGGAGAGTTAGTAACAGTATTCTTATTGGTAATAGTCTAGGTAAGTATAGTAATCTAAAGGCTTAGACTTTATATAGTCTAAGTATTTATAAAGGCTTACTGTTCGTATTATTATATATATAGTTTAAGCGTCTTAAGGGAGTTAATTCTATACTAAGCTTCTTTAAGTTAGGACTTTATAGTTCGGCCTTTATTATAGACGGCTTAGAGACCGCTCTTAACGCTAGTTAGGAAAGTTATATATATAGAGAGGTACTAGAAGGTTCCTGCTACGTTAAGGTCCTTAGGGTACTCTAGGCTACTCCTAATTGCCCAGGCAATGTGGGTATAGGAGGTATTAAAAAGGCAGGCGAGTGCTTCGCGTATATTCGCCGACAGGGTATTATTTATATTATAGTCGCCTATTTTAAGGGATCTGTATAAGGCAATTAAAGTCTATAAGGCTGGCTATGGTACTAAAATTGTCTATAACTATGCTAGGGTTGTCTAAAACTTATAGTATAGTATTATCGGTCACGCTAGGTTATAATTATACTAGGAAAATAAAAATAATAGACTAAGGAAAAACAAAGGTTATAATGGGGCGCAATTAGGGATACTATAAACTATTACGGTACTACAATAAAGTAGACTAAATAACTACATTGTGGTATAATAATAATAATAATAATAATTCATTGCTTAACGTCCGATTCGGATCCCTATTGGGCCCACGCGGACTACTCCTTATTTACATATGGGGAGAAAACTCTATTTAAGAAAAATAAGAAAACCCTGTGATCCATCTCCCCGCCTTTTAGGACTCGCCTACTTAGCGCCTACAAGTCGCCTATAGTGCTCTACTACTTTACTATTTAACCTCTTTGGGAACCACTACTGCCGTAACAAGCTTACGGACGCGCTAGTATTATAAACTATTACTCTACTACTGTAGAGTTACTAGGGGGCACCTACTACTCGCCCCCTTGCCTTTTATTACTATTTCCCTTACAACCCAGAACTAATTTAGCACATTTTAATTAATAAGCTACTAGGTAACCACCTTAAGGCCTTTTTATATTAAGAGCAGTGTATTATAGTTCTCTATGCTAGCTGCTAAGAGTATTATTTCTCAATTAGTATATAGGGGGCATAGCAGTATTACGTGTTTTGGTGTCTATCTTAACCAGCCACATTCGTATCTTGGGCTACCTACTGGGACACCCACCCAGTAAAGCTAATCTTTTAGTCCTATTATTCCTATTCTTAAGAGTGTTGCTATTATGTTTTCTACCTTTATTAGGCCTTCTTAGAGCCCTTAGGTATTTACCCCCTATAGCATTAACTATACTATGGCTTAGGTTTGTCTTACCTAAGTTAGCCTCTGTACCTTTAACTCCCATTCGCCTCTCTAGCATTAGTTTAACTAGTATTACATTGCAGTAGATAGTTTCCTAGCGTTCTTGCGTGTTTTACTTTAGCTCCTTTCTTTATCTTACTGTTATCTTTACTAACCTCTTATACGTCTCCCTTCCTCCTTTATATAGGCCTGGGCCCTAAAGCGGCACTATTCTTCTTCTACTTTCTTTACCTATTTCTCTAATATCTCTTCCCTACTTTAGGGTTATTAGTTTATTCTCCTATAGGGCACCCTAGGGTCCCTCTATAGTTTACTTAGGCGTGTCTTAATGTACTTTATAACATTAGAGTTGCGTTTATTTTACGTCCTTTATATTATAGCGGCTTTAATATATAACTATAGGGGGGGAATATTGGATTCCTTCTTAAGCAGTGCTGTAGCCGTTTGCTTATACCTGCCTGTGATACTCTAAAGGTAGGCTGTTTAGACCTTTTGAAGTGGTTTAAGGAGTGATTTAGGGGGGCCCTTTTTAGTTTCTCTAATGGCCCAAATACTGGATCTATATGTTATGGTTGGCCGGACGACTGCTATATATAGTAGGCGTGACCTTTGGAAGTATGGACCCTATATAGAATTAATAATCCTAGATAAAGTAATGAACTGTGCTTGGCCTTTATGGGCCGTTTATGCTGTATATACGCTCCACCGGAGCTTACTATCTACCTATACTCCTAATACCCTTAGGCCCTGAACTGGTTAACCCCTAAAGCCTTAAATACGAATTATATGCTAGAGATTTGTAGATTAGTTGCGTTTTCTTATAAAATAGATTAGCTGGTATTTCTTTAGTAAGAATTAGACTTTATAATGTTTTGCCTATTCTATATAAGTATTATAGGCTTTCTTTAGTGTTCTGTAATTCTTTACGGCTGTTAGCCCGTATATAATTAGGTTTGTGTTATTAATAAAGCCTATTCCCTAGGTTGCCCCTTTCTCAAAGGAGTTAAGTAGGTTGCTTATAAAGAAAAGGAAGAGTATAGGCGAGAGGGGTNATNNTTATNGTATTCCTNTTNNAACTNTNATNNGGGGGCTNTNGTATCCGCTAAANACTAGTNATNTTTCTTTCTGGCCTATAAACCCTTAGATAAATTATATAATCTATTCTAGGAAGCCCTTTGCCCTAAGGATATACAGGAGACGCTTATGGGGTATATTATTGTAGGCACTACTAATGTCTAGGCTAAGCATTAATACTATAAAGTCCTTTCGCATCGCCTATATAGATTTAATAGTAGTAGCGAGTAGCGTAAGTGCTAATAGTGTTAAGCGGTTCTTTCTTGCCCCTATTTAGCTTTATAGTAGTAGGGTGTGTTCCTCTGCTATATCTGCTATATATTCCGCTATTACCCTTTCTAAGATCTTGCTAAGGGTGTTTTCTAAAGCAATAGGGCGGTAGCTTCCTGGGATTAAGTAATCTACTTTACCTTCTTTTTATAGGACAACTATTGTTATAAATCTTCCAAGTTATGGGTAGTAGCCTATAGCAAAGCATACTCTGGCTACATCTGCAAGCCAAGGTGCTATAAGTGGCCTATAGGTTTTTAGGGCCTTATTTAGAATCCCATCTGGTCCTAGTGCTGTATTGTTTAAAAGGCGGCTAATAGTTCTAGCCATTTCCTCTGTTGTTATGTCGCTGTTAACCCGCAGGCAAGTCACCGGTGTTTCGCCCGTGATATTACTAAGGTCTACTAGAGCCGGTTAGGGGAAGAACCTTTCTGTAAGGATCTTTGCCTTCTTATTGTTGTCGTTTATGGCCTGTGATTCTCCTGCTCTTCGTAGGGGTGGTAGGTATGGGTCTTCTGCTGGGCGCCCTGCCTTTTTCTTTGCCCATTTCGCCATAGCCCAAAGGCCCTTGTTATGGGGGAGGCTCGGGTTAGAAGTATACTCGTTTATAAACCGTCTCCAGTTATTACATTGTGGTATAAAGAGGAGAAGAAGGTGAAAGGGGGTATTGTATATAAATAGTAGGGCTAGCCGCTAAGGCGCTAGTGGTAGGCTAGCTAATAGTAAGAAATAGTACGAGATAGTACGAGATAGTATAAAACAGTATACGTTAGGTTAGTGCCGTGACACCAGTATTTAGTTAGGTTGTTACTATATATTAGGATATTATTAATATAAGTAGTATAGAAGATATCTAGGTAAGGATATAGAGTATTATTTATATAATATTTAAACAAGCTTAGGGTGTTTACGAGGCCGAATAGTATTACTAAGTATTTAAATAATCTATATTAGGTACAAAAAGCAGTAAGCTATTTGTCTCCTTTAGTAATATAAAGGCGGTTAAATATAGAGATAATATTAAGCATCGTAAAATAGCGAGCCTTACTTATTTAGTTTAGCGTCTCTTATATTAACTAGATCGGATATTAGTTTTTAATATTAACGGCGTTAAGAGCTTAGTAGTCTATATAGAAGTGTAGACCGCCACTAAGTTTCTTAATAAAGATTATTAATACGGCTATAGGTAAAGAGCTTGCTCTAATAAATCCTTTACTTAGGTTCTCGTCTAAATACTTTTATAGCACTTAAAGTTTGTTTTAGAATATCTTATATAAAGGTCTAAACCTAGGCCGCTTTCCTTCTTTAAGTACGATCTTATAGTTATATAATTAGTGTTCTAGTAGCTTATTAGCTTCCTTTATAAAAATACCTCTAGGCGTTTATAATACTCTACTAGTACCTTTATAGCAGGGTTAGTATACTTCTTTAGTACTAAGGCTTTCTTAATATCGGCTATTATAACAGTAAAAATTATATATTTAGGTCTTTTAGTAAGTTAAGCTAGCGGGGTAGCTCCAATTATATAGATATCTAGGGTGTTAAGCTTACTTAGGTCGTCTATAGTTTCTTATATAGTTTCTTATTTAGCTTTAGGTTTAGTATTAGGTACGGAATTAGTATTAGATTTAGGTTTGGGTTCTTTAAGTATATTCTTTATAGTAGAGTACTAGTCCTTTTAGTATTTTCGTATAGTAAGCTTAAGCTTTTACTTAGCGCGGGGTAATATAGTACTTAGGGTCTACTTATAGGGATCAGTAGAATTTTTATATTCTTAGTAAATATCGGTAAAAGTCTTATATTAGTGGAATTCGGTAGAATTCTTAGGCTAGTAAAATTAGGTAGACTTCTTAAATATAAAGTAGATATTAGTAAAAATTTTAGACTGGTAAATCTTAGTAGATTTTTAAATTTTAGTTCTAGGTTTAAGTAGTAAGTTCTAAGGCACTTCTACTTATAATAGGAGGTGGTAAATAGAAGCTTAAGGTTGTTTTAATTAATAGTTACCTTATATAGCTTTATCTAGGGTTGTTTAAGAATTATTAGGTAACCTAAGGTAGTAATAAAAAGCCTAATTGGTTCTTTATAGTTTAAATATTAGAGCCTTAAGTATACTATATAGGTAATTCAGCTTAAGACTATACGTTTATCATTAAATCCAAATATATTAATATGCTAGTTAAGGGGGGTTAGGGTAAAACCATTATCTTTTATAAAGATTTAATTAATAAATCCTATACTATTAGCTCCTGTATTAATTACTGAGCTATAGAAGTAGACAGTCTTGCTAAAGTGCTATCTTAAGCAGCGTATATATAGCCTACTAAGTCTAACAGAACAGGCCCTTGGCTAACTTATTAAGGGGTATAAAATGGCGATATTAAGCGCTGTATTACTTATAAGCGAGAATAAGAAGCTTTAATTTGAAAATTAGCGCTAGAAAAGGAAGAAAGTAAAGAAGCGCACGTATATAGCTAAAGGGGGTGTTCTATTAGGGGTAGAGGGGGCCTTTCGTGCACAAGCTGCATAGAAGGAGGCAGTAGCGGTAATAGTAGAGGAAGTAGTTAAGCCACCTTAACAAGTACTACGTAAGTGCAGTATATGCACTTTAATAGAATATATAGCGCGTATATGCCCTAGACGGCAAGCAACTAGCTAGCAGATAGCTATATAAATATAATTGTTTATAGTTAAGTAATTCGTAATATTTGCCCTTAGTGGTTTAGTAGGGTAGCTATATACCCGTAATAACTATATGCCTATAGGGTATATTATAATAAGATTAAGATATTACGTAAGGAAAGAAGGCAGGGAAAATAAGAAGAAAGGGTATATATTATGGACTTAGTTGCTTAGTTAATATATATGTAAAGCAGAATAGGATTTAAGTAGTAGTCCTAGCAGAACTTAATAGAATTTAGTAGAACTTAGTAGAATTTAGTGGAATATAGTAAAATATAGCAGATTGCCGTTAGATTGCCACAAATTGCTATTAAATTGCCGTTTTATAGTCGGTTTTTAGTTACTAAGTTAGTAGAAATAGGTAAATGTATATAAGGTATCACGGGGGTATCCTATAACAATTAGCTACTATATTAGCCGCCAATTAAGCTTCTTTAGTATGCTTTTTATAAGCTATATTAGCGGCAGTAAGGAAGTCTTTTTATGCCTTTTTAGCTACCTTTTCTACTTCTTTTACCTCTTTATAGTAAACCTTAGCTAGCTTCCTAATATTAGTAACCCTTTTTTAAGCGACCTTTCTAGTCTTAACTTACTCCTTAGTAAGCTGTACTACTATTTAATAATCCTTTTAAGCTATTTCTTAGTAAGCTAAGCTTACTCTTTAGCCTTTTAAGTGGCCTTTTTAGTAGCGATAAGCTTCTAAAGTAAGAATTAATTTGGTAAAGAGTACGTTTTATTTACATTTCTTCTTAGCCTTCCTCTTCTTAATATATTACGTAGAAAATTATTATAAAGCTATAAAGTTGGGTAAGGTTAAAAATCTTAATTTTCTATACAAATTCGCTTAAAACTTAAGTGTCCAAACTTTAGAGTATATTTATCTTTATAAAATAAATTTATTATTAAAATCTAAATAGACAATTTTATTTAAGAAGTAAATTTTATTTAAGAAGTAAATTTTTATAATCATTAAATTTTATAGCTTAAACTTTTAATAATTTTTATTATAAAGATGAGCTATAAAGAAGCTAAGTTTTAGTGGGAAATTGCTTTTAACTAGAGACTTTTTTTATTTTTATTTTTATTTTTATCCGTTGTATTATACTACGTACAATACTACGCATGCAGCCTCTGGGCTATGGCGCTATAGTTCTATATATATAAATCCTTTCTAGGCAGCTTAATATATACTAGTAGCTATGTCCTAGTAGTTTATAAACCCCTAAATTAGGAGTTTATAGTTTCCCAGTAAAAATACTAAGATACTACAACTACTAGGGAATGAGAAAATGGTAAGAAAAACTATAAGAAATCCTAACCCCTGTTCCTGTCCTTTTACAATTTATTTCTATCCTTTTGCTCTCTACTATCTTTTAACCTAAAAGCCTAGTAGGAGTTACCTCCTTCTAGACTCCTATTAATTTTATTCTTCCATAGAGTCTTCTACGCTAGTACTATATACTAGTTTAGCTGCTCTAAGATTCTCGCAGTCTCTACTATTAGCAAAGTGTTTTTCTTTACAATTAATATAAAGAGGGGTGGTATGCTTACAAGGCCTGCCGCTTATTAAGCAGGTAGGACAGCAGTGGTCTTTAGATAGATATGTAGCCGCACAATATCTACAGGCCCTAGTAGAGCATCTATCTCCTATATAGCCAAATTTTGGCAGCTATTACACTGCGTAGTAGGAGAGACTTTAAGGTATTTTACTACCTTAGTAGCTGTACCTGCAATTAATATCTCTTTTTGCTTAAGAATTTCTTGTCTTTTTTCTTCGTTCTCTATAGTAAAAACTATAGAGCCAAATCTGGTCTGTAGATCGTGTCTTTTTATACTAAATAAGATCCATCTAGGTAGTCCTTGTATCCTTATAGGATTAAAAGTCTCAATTTCTTCTTTTAGAAGCTTAGAGCCTCCTTCTCCTAAGAAAGGTAGGGTAGGAACCCTATGGGCTATAATTTAAACCCATAGTTCTAGTTTTTNTNCTCTTTAAAAGGTAAAGCAGTTATNCCAGATTTCCTTATATTTAACTAGGAAATCTGCATTATACTCTTCCGTAGTCGTAAGGAGAATATTTTGTTTTCCTTTAGTTCTAGCTATAGATGCTAAAACCGGTTTTTCTACTTACAGTTTTAATGCAAATAGTTAATTGACTTTGTTTCGTATAGTGAAGGTATCTAGAGGTTAGTCCTTTTAGTCTATAATTAGGACTAGCTTTCTTTCTTATAGCTGCTTTTTCTTACTTCTAGTAGAAGTAAAAGGAGTAGGAAATGGTAGTAACAAGGAGGGTAGAGAGGACGAAGTAGGGAGGTCCTTTTTTAGCCTCTCTGCGTAGGTTTCTTTAGTAGGGGCTACCTCCTTACGGAGAGCTCTTACTTCTTCAACTAGTCCTTTTAGGACATCTTTTGTCTTTTCTTTTCCTTTTATAAAGGGATTTTCTCCTGCTAGAATACTATGTGTATAGTCCTCTAGCTGTTTAACTTGTTCCTTTTTATCTTCTTCTTTTCTTTTTCTAGCCCTTTATAGGCCTAGATTAGGCTATCTAGAGCTTTTTATAGGTGTTGTTCTGGAGAAAGGGGAGAGAAAGATATACTAGGTATACCAGCCGTAAAAGTCATTAGTTTAGTTGTCTTTTTTGCAGGTTTTTGGTTTTCTTTTTCAGTAGAAGACTAAGAATGTCCTCTTTTTTCTCCTGTCCCAAATAGGCCAGGAGAAGGAGAAGGGCCAGAAAAGGTAAATGTAGACTCATTATCACTTATTTCTATAGGAGGTTTCTTTTTAAGCCTACCGGACCTTGGCATTATGTCTCTTATAGGGGGGTTTTCCTAGTTTTTACTATCCTTATGCCCTTTCTCCTTACTAATCCTACTAGAAGATTTCTGGAGAGATTAGGCTAAGAGGTAGTAGGGAAACTAGCCCCTATTTTATAGTTTTGGTATTAGTAGTATTGGTAGTAGTGGTAGTAGTTTTAGTGTTTCTGTCCGTGCCTCGCTTATAAGCTAGGGCCACCCTTAGAGAAATTTTTCTGTTGGGAGAAAGGGGGTAAAACGACAAATAAATCCACCTCTAGCTCGCTAGGCAGTAGGAATTAGGTCTTAAAAGTTAGAAAATCGATATTTTTTAATGGTAAGATGGATATACGTAAGTTTTGGAGTGTGGCGCTACCTTTTGGTAAGGTTGCATGTGTGGTGAAGGTTTATAATGCAGACTATAACTAGAGACTTATAACCCATAACTATACATTAAGATTTTTTTTAGGCACGTTATTGCAGCTAAAAATTGGGGTCTACTTAACTCGCTTAAGTCGCAATTTTAGCAATTTGCTAAACCCTAATTTTTCTATAACAAAAATACTATAAAACTGCATAAAGCTCTGCATAAGGCTCTATATAAGGCTTTACACAAAGCTTTATATATAGGGGCTCTACACGAGGCTCTACACAAAGCTCTACTTTATGTCCCCGCTATATTCCCAATAGCCTCTATACGTGCCTCTGCTAAGTATACCCCCTATATACACCTAGGTACGGTTTCTCTATAAGCGTTTAAAGACTTCTTTTCCCGTTTTAATGGGTAAGCGTTGCCGCCTTAAGCTCGCGCGAGCTAAGGTAAGTGTTAGGTAAGCAAGGGTAAGGGTAATTAAAACAGGGTAATCCCTTACCCCGCTTAGCGCCGTGTCTCTTTAGGGCTTAAAAAGGCTCTTTTAACCCAGCTTTGTGACGTAACGTACTTTTCCCTTTTTGTCTCAAGCTGCTAGGCTATAACTTTATCCATTTTCCCTTACTAAACTTAACTCTAAGCCTCTATATAAAGCCAAATTCTACCCCTATAAGGTTTATTAACCCTATATTTTCTACCGTTCTTTTAAACCCTAGGGCTAATTAAAAAGTTTATAGATTATTATTTTACGGCTTAGGAGCGAGGCCATAATATTAACTTAGAATTTACTCTACCTGCCTAAGTAACTAATATAAAGGCAACCCATCCACTCTATTAAAGAGCTATTAAATACCTAAATAAGCGGATATAATGATGATTTTAGCTTATAAACCCTACCACGCCTAGTAAAAAACTATACTCTAGGCCTAAGAGAAGAAATAATAGCTAGTAATACACACAAAGATTCTAATCTACTGGCTTAATAAGATATGGCTAAAACTATCTTATACACTATCCTCTTAAGCTTTCTTTAAAGACATTGGATTAGGAAGACTAGTGGAAGTTAAGGCAGCACCCTAGGTCTTAATTGCGAAGTAATAAATAGGACCTAATTAGCTTATATAATGTCCTACATTCTATTTAAAACGATAGAGCCCTTAGCTTATTTAAGTTAAAAGGTCTAACTATAGAGTAAACCTACTTAGATTACTTGCCTGCTTTAGGGACCTAATAAAACTAGGACTGTGCTAGAGTAGTTAAAATAGAGCTAGGCTAAGTAATACTAATCCTCTCTATAGCTTAGGCCGGACGGTAAAAGCAACTAAGCTTACCTATATAGAAATTTATATATAGTCAAAGGGTTGCTTAAACCCCTAGTAATATATATAACTTTAACAATTAAAACAGACCTTAGTTGCCTAGTGGATCCTATTTAGCTTACCCGCCTATATATCTCTAGGACGTCTATATATAGACATACCTAATAGGGATTACCCCGCTTTACCTACTAATTAACTACCCCTTAAAAGGGTGGCGAGAATATAGCCAGTAGCGGATATAGGGCTTTACTGCGTTACACGAGTTTAGTTAAGCGGCTTACAGCTATACTAATGCGGTTTTAGCAAAAGCTCTAGAAGAGAGGAAGGGAGTATAGTTTTCGGATAAGGATGCTAAGGAGAGTTATCTAGGTATGACTTAGCTAAAGAAAAGGGGTAGTACTAAGGCAGCCTTAATATTCTGCTGTTTATTAGGTAGGCGGACTTAGTAAATAAGAATCCCGCTTATCCCTTTGCTAAAATATTATATAAATTAGCTTAATAAACTAGAGATTACCTAACATTAAAGTAAAAGAGAACTTAAGATCTAGAAATAGAACTTAAATAAGGGGGAATATAGCGGAATAGTATCTTATATGCGCAATTTTAAAGTAAATAGTATTAATAAATAGTTTAGGCTTGGCGGCTCCCAAAACTAGTCCCATTAGGGTGCTAGAAATGCACCCTATACAAAATGTAATATAAATAAAATACGCTTAAATAGCAACAGTTCTGCCTCTATATTTGCTATAAGTAATTTAAATAGCCTTCTATTTTCTACGCATTATATATTTACTTGCCGCTTTAGGGCCCAGGCCCATATAGAGGAGGAAGGGAGACGCGCAAGAGGTTAGCAAAGACAACAGCAAGACAGAGAAAGGAGCTAAAGTAGAACACGCAAGAACGCCGGGAAACTATCTACCGCAATGCAATACTGGTTGGACTAACGCTGAAGAGGCGAATGGGAGTTGAAGGTATAGAGGCTGACTTATACAAGACGAACCTAAGCTATAGTATGGTTAACGCTATAGGGGGTAAATACCTAAGGGCTCCAAGAAGGCCTAATAAAGGTAGAAAATATAATAGTAACACTCTTAAGAACAGGAATAATAGGACTAAAAGATTAGCTTTACTGGGTGGGTATTTTAGTAGGTAGCCTAAGATACGAATATGGCTAGCTAAGACAAACACCAAAATACGTAATACTGCTATGCCCCCTACGCACCAATTAAGAAATAATACTCTTAGTAGCTAGTATAGAGAACTATAATACACTGCTCTTAATATAAAAAGGCCTTAAGGCGGTTACCTAGTGGCTTATTAGTTAAAATATGCTAAATTAGTTCCGGGTTGCAAGGGAAATAGTAATAAAAGGTAAGGGGGCGAGCAGCAGGTGCCCCCTAGTAACTCTACAGTAGTAGAGTAAAATTTTGTGATACTAGCGCGTCCGTAGGCCTGTTACGGCAGCAGTGGTTCCTAAGGAGGTTAAACAGTAAGGTAGTAAAGCACTATAGGCAACTTGTAGGCGAGTCCCAAAAGGCGGGGAGATGGATTATAGGGTTTTCTCATTTTTCTTAAATAGAGTTTTCTCCCTATATGTAAATAAGGAGTAGTCCGCGTGGGCCTAATAGGGATCCAAATCGGACGTTAAGCAATAAATTATTATTATATATTTACTTCTCTACCTCCTCCTAACAGCCCTTCTATGCGGCTAAGGTTTTACCTATACTTAAAATAAATAGCTTATAGTTATTAAAAACAGGATCTTTATAGGGACTAATAGTTACCCTTATAGATATATCTTTTACACTTTTCCCAGTTTTAATAACAATATAATAACTTATCTCTTACCACTATTAGCCTTAAATAGGATTAGAGTAAATAGTTTAGATCTTTTATATGCTTTAATATAGAGAACCACTAACTAAACGGCGAATTTTTTATAACTTTAGGCTATACTAGGGGCTTGCGTCGCCATAAAATATCTTAAAAATGGCTATATTACACTGCCGTAAAACTAGCTAGGTAAGCTAAGAGCGGCTAGTATAGTCTTTATTTTCGGAACTACCTAGCTAAGTAATTATAAAATATTAACGGACGTTTTATAGTAGATAGTAGACGGCACTAGCGGTAACTAGAGAGGGAGACTCTTAACTACTTAGAACTTTAATAATAACAGATACTATTAAATTAATAGTGGTACTATCTCTATTATATGCTTAAAAGAGTTTCCTAACCCCATTCCTGGCTAGCCCGAGTCTACTAATAAATAGTAGTATAAGACTGACCTTATTATCCCTACGGATTTAAAGACAGATTCTATGTATATATTATACTAGGTATAATAGTGGCTAATAGAGCTAGGCGTTCCGGGGCTGCCTAATAGGAAAGATAAATATTACACGACCTACTCTAACATTAATATTGTTGCCGGCCCCGTCCAGGGGGGCTATTAAACCCCCTCCCTTAGCAGGACCTATAAACTGCCGCTATTCCTAACTTTAAATCCCGCACTATATACACTACTAATCCTCTTTTAACTAGTGGCATTACCTTTTTCCTATCTTAGCCGACGGCTTCTAAATAATCTTAAGGGCGGTAATAGGTAACTATATACGCTAAAGCAGTATAAGTAATAGATAGTAATAATAGTTTCCGTAATTTAGGAGGCATTTTCCTTAGCGTGATATAACCTCCTTATATATAGCTTATGCCTATATATAACCACTAAATATATTACTCTACTTTAGGATTTAGTTTATAGTTTGAGAAACCGGTAGCATATATATTATTAAAAAATTACTTACTAACTTATGCCTAAAAGTAAGATTTGGGCGTTTGCATCTAATAGTAACTTATCCTATTCCTAAAACCCATTCTTTAAAAGTATGTATAGTTGTATTATTAAAGGCTAAGGATAAAATAGTGTCCTAATAATAAACTCCTAGTAATCTTAAACGATTTCCTCCGCATATTTAATACTTTCCCTAGCTATACCGAATTCTAAAGTAGAAAAAGGGCACTAGCTAAATCTTATAGCTCCTCTACCCCTAATTTCATTGGTTATTATCTATTAGCATTTCCACCTTAAGAGCTTATAGGATCTCCTTTACGGTATAATACCTATTTGTCTTCTATGCCTTTACCTTTAGAAATACTACAGAAACTTAAATAAATAGATAGCGCCGTTATAGTAGGGTGGAACTTAAGCCTAGGCTATTATTAGAAGTAGTAATAGGTCCTATATTAGACCTTTTTTTTTTTTTAGCAATCTACCTACTATAATACCTGCCTAAATGGGTAAGGTACTTAATCTTACCCTTGCTATAAAAATATAAAGTTCTCTTTTATAGGCTATAGCTTCGTTCTACGTTTTAAATACTACATAAGGGAAGAAAAAGGCATAGCTTCGCGTCTACTAGGGGGGCTTTATTAAGTAGTTTGATTTTCTTAAAAAAACGGTTTATTTCCCGTAATAAAGCTAAGCGGTAGCCCTTAGCGGCGAGGTGTAAAAATTATCCCTTCTACTAGCTAGTAGGGTGGAGTATATATATTATAAGACTAGATTAGGCCGGCCTAGAATTGTTAGTATAATAGTAGGGGTGAATTTATATATAGGCAGCCTCTAAAGAGCATTAAAGCAATAAATCTAACGAGAGAGAAGCCCCGGCCTACTTTACTCCCTCCCCCCTTTATAAAGAGGCGTAATTTCTAGGTAGTTAATGTTTGGTAATTTGCCGAAGATGGGATCGGGGGTATTATATAAGGCGTTGTTATATAAACATAGCTATAAAGACATTTAACCCAGTTATAGTACTCTTCCGGCTAAGTGAGTGGCTAAACCCGTAGCGGTAGTCTCTAAGTTATAGCCATAACTATGTTATATTAGTGCTAATACGCTACCCTATAGAGATTAGTTACTAAATGCTAAGACTACTAAAGAAAACGCACCTTCCTAAATAGAACCACCCTCCTAAACAGAACTACTATAATCCTTAGCTTTAAACATTGGCGACAATATAAGCCTATTTTTTACCCCTCTCTCTACTAACTAATATGGCCTGTAATCGCCAATAGATAACTAAAAAATATAGGCGGCAGAAACTGGTGGTAAAGAGTAAGATTGCGCCCTTTTTATTATAATCTACTACGCTAATAATTAATAGGGAAAAGTCCTTAAGGTATTAAGAAAGGAGGAACGTAAATACCTCTTTATAAAAGCGTATACTTAAAAAGCATAGCAACTCTTAAGGAATTATATAATTGCAGCTTAGCGATCCCTATAAATAGCAAAACCCAAAGTAAAGTATGCTACTGCTATTCCGTTAGAATCCCTCTTACTATACTATAAAACCTATCTATATCTAGCTATACTAAGACCTATTAGCACCTCTATAAATAAAAAGGAAGCGATTATATAAGCCTAAAGATTTACTTCTAGCGGAATACCTTTAAAAGCAACTATAATAATCCTTTATATACCCCCTTTTAAAGTATATACTTAGTAAAGAGGTAACTACTAGGTATAGCCTAACCCAATCTAACTTAGAAAAGTTTAATAAATTATCTGCTTAGCTAGCGCAAGAAAAGATAGACGCTGGATTAGTTACTTCTTTAAGGGGGAGAGGCAGTAGAAGGCCGTTATAAAGTTAGTCGCGCTATTTAAGAAGGAGCGCTACCGCTGAGTTTAATCTAGAGATATTAATATAAAGGTCTTAGAAAACGTCTTATACCGCTATTAATTATTGCTTTATTAAATTAGAGAGCGTAAGAATATATATTAAAGCTAAATTACCGCTAAAAGAAGTTTAAAAATCTATTAAGGCTGTTATTTAGAGTGAAATCTCTCTAGTAAGAAAGGAAGAGCTAAATAAGCTTACTAAAGATTTCTGTCGTAACTTCTTAACGATTCTACGTAGGGTGGCTAGGGAAGATAACTGCGTGGAAGTTCTCTATAAGACACTTTTCTATATATTTCTTGGGGATAAGTTTATATACTTAAGAAAAGTAGGTATAGTACTCTATTTCTCCGTATTTCTCTTAATAAAACTGCTATACCTTTAACTAAAATGCTAACTTATAATATATATCTAATTATTAAACTAGCGACTAGTTTTTAAGCCTTATACCTATTCCTCCTAGGACTTTAGTTTTTTAGATAAGACTGGCAATAATCCTAACAATAATGTACTCCTGGGGGAAGCGACTAAAGAAGTCCCTAACGAAACCGTCTTTTAGGTTATTCTAAGAAAACAAGCGTAGGCAGCCACTAAGTACCTTTCCCTATAATAATCCTCTAAATCTATTATTATAGGTAAATTAAATATCGCGGATAAAGTAAGTCTCTTATAGTAGCTTTTTATAACCTTTTAAATTAAGGATAGCGGTTATTAGAGCTAGGCTAAATGCTAATTATTATAAGGTACTAGCAGTAAATAAAGCTATACTACTACCTTTACTACCTACCCAGTCCTAAACGGAAATAGATAACTCTTCTATTAAGACGCCTCGTCTAGATATTACTATCGATATCTTTTAAGATATATTAGTATAAGAATTACATTGTATATAGGGTCTTGACTATATCTAGGTAAAGTATTTTCTAAAAGATCTCTAGTAGAAGACTATGCGTTAAGATAGTGGGAGATAAAGAGAACCTATACTTTGCAGCAAGCTAACTTAAAAAGCGCTCTAAATTCGCTTCCCTTTTTTAGTTATAGAGGGCAAATTATATACAACTAGCAAGTATATCTTTAATGTAAAGAATTAAACCATAGCCTTAGGGGTATGCGTACTTAAAATTTAATACAATCTTAACTATCTAGCCTAATAAGCCTCTTTTTTTAAAGACGCCCTATTATAAAGTCCTTACTTACTAGCAAAAATCCCTTTAGTTTTCTCTATTTGTACCTAAGGGCCCTTTTATAAGCTCTAGGCTTATTATACTATTATAAAACGGAATATCCGCGAATTTTATATAGCACTAATTAAGACCTATTATACGCCTATACTAGATAATGTTATAATATAAGGGGCTAGGGAATTTCTAAAAGGCGTAGTGGAGCGGCTAGGGATAATAGCTAGATAGGCTAGAAGTAGAGGAGCTTAGTTACTTTCCTTAAGCAGAACTATAATAGAAGGATTTATAATAAATATTATTAGTCTAGTAAATTAATCCAGTAGAATGCTAAAACGTACCTTAGCTATTTTTTTTTAAAAAAAAAAAACTTATATTATTTTAACTATTATATCTGTTTTTAAACTACTTCTTACTTTATATAAAATATATAAGCGTAAAAAACAAAATTAAGACCATGTATTAGGAAATAGAGGTTCCTTTATAAGTAAGGCGCGCTTACTTTTTTACCCTAGTTTGGCTAAGACCTAACCTTAACCTTAACTATAAATGTCAGATAACTCATATAGAGCTATTTATTGATGAAATGGGTTGATTAATTAATGATGTTGATTGTGTCTCGATCGTTTCTTAACCTAGGGCCCCTGGGCTTAGACGAAGATATTTATAATATACGTGACCCGTGCACGTGACCAGTGCACGTCCTACGCCACTAAGAATACAGATTATCTAATATACCCCCTTAGCTTTGACCTGGTTAAGGACGAAGCTAGCTACCTTCTTATGTCCGTTAATGCGTTAATTAAACTATAATCTTATCTTAATCCTTCCGTCTCGCTCTAATATTCTCCCTTAGGTCCTCTAGTTGCTTTTCCTTATTTAGCCACTTCTTAATATCCACTATCCTAATTATATTAACGAAGCTTTAAAACCTCTACTTAGGCAGGGCCTTTATAAGTCCATTGGCGATTATCTCCTTTATTACTATCTATCAAAATTATACTTATCTCTTTACGTATTCCTGACGTAGCTAGTATTAATAGATGTTAACGTGTTAAAGCTTTATAATTAGCTTTGCCGTGTCTTCTATAATTAGTTGGAGCATTTAGGTATTATCGCAGTTAATAATTAAGGGCTCGTTTAGTTGTAACGTTATTACTTTAAATAGCCTACTAATAAAGATAGCTTTTTTTACTGTCTATAATAGGGCTAATAACTCGGCTTTTGTGCTCGACGTCGTAACAGTACCCTACTTATTTACTCTCTAGGCGATTGGTCTCTTAAATAGCTTTATAGTATATCCTTATAAGCTCTTTCTATTGACGGAGTTGTCCGTAAATAATGTGTCACTAGCACAGATAAATAATTACGCTTTACTTTTACCGTCTCCTCCGTTATCTTATCCTTTGTCGCGTATTCCTTTATCTCTTCCTCTACCGTTTATTCCTTCCTTATCTCCTCTATAGTAGATTACTCTACTCCTCGTGCTATATAGGTACTAGATAACTCTATCTGCCGCTTAATAGTGCTCTTAGCTTGGGTCCTAATTAAACCTTACCAGCTATAATACTGCAAAGGCAATATCTGGACGCGTTATAGTGGCTATATAGAGTACTAAACCTAGTTTTCTCTAATATAGCATCGTAGAAGCTAGTAGAGATATAGGACGGACTAATAGGTCTATATTAGGGGACGGATTATACGGTAATTAGTAGGGAGGAGTTCCGATTCTGCTATAGGAGTGTCTAGAAGACGCCCTCTAAGGTCTATCTTATACTAATTAGCTATCTTCTTAATATAGGCTTCCTGGGATAGCTATAGAAGCCTTTAGCTACAATTACGTAGCATATAGATTCCTAGGAACTATTTTAGCTCGCCAAAGGTACTTATCTAGTATTCCTTGCTTAGCTCCTTAATTACTTCTTAAGCTTTCTTCTTATCTATCTTTCGGTAGCAGAAGACAATATCGTTAATGTAGAAGAAGACGACTATTCTACCTTTTAGCATAATATATAGCTCCTGGGGTACTTCTTTAAAACCTAATTCGTTTAATAAGCTTATGAGATTCTTCTGCTATAATAGTGGTGATCGTTATAGTCCGTATAGGGCTTTTCTTAAGCGTAGTACTTTATCTGTCTTTCCTTTATTAAACCCTAGCGGTAGCTTTATATAGATAACCTTATTAAGATTATAATGGACAAACGCATTAACTATATCTATCTATATCGTCTCTAGGTTGAATTTTATAGTAATCGCTATAAGGGTTTAGAAGGTCGTACTAGCTAATATAGTAGCTCTTATAGGTAGGTCTCCTAGGGCCTATTGATTTCTATAGACTACTAAGCGTACCTTATATTTCTAGAGAAATCCGTGCTTGTCCGTCTTATAGACGAACACTTATATTAAGCTAAGGACCTATTATCCCTTTGCGTGCTTTTTATCTGTTTCTTAAAACAACCTTATTTTATAATGAGATTGGAGATGGGCTCGTTAAGCCTCTTAGAACTAATCTTAAAGAGGATACGTATTAAGGTCTTAGATTAACTAGGGTGGCGGAGGTAGGTTCTTCTTATATAATCTAATATTATATATTCTGCCTAATTTTAGCTTGCTATTGTTAAGTTAACTATTAAGGTTAAACTTCCTTTCTGCTAAGAAGGCGCCGTAATAGGCTAATGTAATCCTTTTAGTAACAAAGTCTTTAAACCTATTATTGCTGGCTTCCTTAAACAAGTCTTTAACTAAGTTGTTGGACACCCCCTAAGTGTTAAACGCATCTCCTACTTAATAAGTAACGTCTTAATTAGTACCTTGTACATCTAACTTTGTAGGATACTTAACGTAAAAGGTATATAGAGATTCTTCGTCTTCTTTCGTTGGAGATGGCGTACGATATACGTCTTTAAGAGCTCTTATAAGCTTAAGATCTGCTAACTTATTAAAGGCTTAAACTGGCTTATCGACGTCGTCGTCTTCCTCTTAAATTAACGGTTTAAATACTTCTTTATTATCTTCTAGAAGGACCTCATTCTTAGTCTAGGTATTAGGTAGTTAAATCTTCTTAATTAGTATATCTAATTCGGCGTATAGGTCCTTTAAGATATCCGTTTACTTGCCGTTAAAAAACGTCTTCTCGTTAAAGATGACGTCCCTAGTAGAGATAATAATACCTTTATATAGGATCCAGATTCTATAGATATTGGTAGAGTTATAGCCAATAAGGTAGCCGATATGGGCTCGCGGATCTAGCTTGCTTAGCCTTTTCTTCTTTAGCTAGGCGTCTGACGTTATTGTATACGCCCTATAGCTGTAGGCTTTTAGGTGCGCTAGTTGCGGCTTTCTTAACCTATTGGCTAGGAAGGTATAGAACTTCCTATATAGCGATTTTTAACTATTGCTTTTTAGTGGCGTTTAATCTTAAAGGTATACTATATAGTTAACTATCTCGTTTTATAGGTCGTGTGGTAAATTAGTAGTAATTCTTATTACTTATAATCTCTTAATAATTATACCCCTTAAGCGTTTGGCGGTACTATTTTAAGCTTAGGTATATAGCGCTAAAGGCTTAAATATAATTCCTTAAGTCCGTAGCTATTTAAGGGTTCTTCTTTTCTCTAGCTCGTTGTCTAATCTAATAGTGTTAATCTTAAGGTTATACCTTAGACGAATCTATTAGGTGAAATCTTTAAGCATTTATAGTATCTCCTTCTCTTTGCTATGCGTTGTTATAAAATACAGGAAGGTTCTTTTTAAGAAGGTGTTATAGATAAATATAACTCGTACAAATCCAGTATATGCTTTCTTAAGGTTAGTCCAGTTAATATAGAGGTTAAGATAAGGTTTATTAATATTTTGTTTTAAGAACCTTCTTAAAACCTAACGCTTAATTTTAGCGAGACTGCAATATTAATATTCCGTTATCTTTGGGCCTTAAAGCTTAACTCCTAGGGCGTTAAGACCTAAATAATAAAGGCTTATAGGTCCTGGATAACCTAGACGTAGATACTATAAATATGCATCTCCTTTTAAATCTAGACGAGCGTCTCTTAATAATACTCTGCGCTTCCGTTAGCGTAGCAGTTAGCTTATATTAAACGCTAATAGACTTTCTAGTTGGACGTATTTGATAGTCTATTATCTATAACGTTCTTCCATTTAATATAGGACTAAGTTATCCTTTTAAACTAGAAGATTATTCTCTCCTTTATTGTTTTAGTAGTACCCTTATTTTTAAAGTAGATAGAATAACACTAGATTCGTATTAAAGTCCTTATAAAAGGCAACGTCCTTAAGATATAGGATTCCCTTACTCTTGTCTAGTTTTGTAACTTAGATAGTGACGTTACTATAGCCTAGTATAGGCACTTTTAAGCTGCCGGCGATGACGTATTTAAGTCTTAAAGCTTTCCTAAAGTTATAGAAACGAGAGAGGTTATTAAAGATATAGAGAGTGGTTCCTAAGTTAAGAATAGTTAATAGCTTTAGTAAATAGATTTAACCTGTATAATATAATTCTAGGAATATCGCATTAGCTTCTCCCTTAATCTTAACTTCCTAACTCTTGTCCTATCGTTGTTAAGCCTTATCTTCCTGTTCTTTAAGTCTAATCTTTATAACTTAGTTAGCGAGATTCTTATTCTTTTCTATCTTCTTTAGCACCCTTTTAATGCAAGTATCTCTAATTATAACTCCTTTGGGTTTCTTGTCTTTAAATAAATACTAATAGTTTTAAAGGGAATATCCTTGTTTCTCGTACGCTAAGCATATAGGTAGTAGCTTCTTGCGGGACGTCTCCTCGTCTATTAGTAACCTAGCTCTCTTTAAGCGTCTAGTATATACTAAGGTTCCTTTCCCTAAACCTTTAGTAGTATTAGAGTAATCTATCGTGGCTTACTCTATAAAGTCTATATTAAAGGTACTCCCTTTTATAGTAGTATTAGCTTTCTTTAAGGGTATTATAAGTCCTTCTTATGGCTCCTTTGCTACTCTATAGTATTTAGAAGATCTCAACTTCTAAGGGTTATTTAACTTAGTAGTATACTTTATATAATAGGTGTCGCTAAAAGGTTAAATAACTTCTATTAATTCTTAAAGCTAGATTCTATTGGATATTTAAGGGATCTTATACTTCTCTCCTAGTACTATTATATATTCCCATTAATCTAACCACTAATTTAATTTTAACAAGTATTTAAACCCCTTAAGGGCTTCCGTATACTAGTGTTATACCTTCTTCCTAATAAACGACAAGGTAGGTTCTGTGTTCTCCTTTAGTTAAGATAGCCATTCTTTAACTATTAAGGAAGGGTTAAGCAGTAGCTTCTTCTAAATTAATACTATAGACGTAATTTGGGTGCAGATCTATTAAAGGTGCTCTTCTTATTTTAGGAAATACTTCATATCCTAATTATAGTATCGTCTGCTATTCTTGTACGCCCTCTATTAATTCGTCGAGAGCTATATATATAAGGTTGCATTCTCATTAAAATCTGTAACTTCTGGATAGGCTAGTTCTTATAGTAGACCTCGTTAAGGTGCTTCCTTGTCTAGGTTAACGTGGGCCCAAATTCGTTTGTCTATAAGGGCTTATAGTTGCCAGATCCATTACTCCCAGTCTTCTGGCTTATTGAGGATAATCGTGGTAGACAAACTCGACCTTAGTAGAGTCATTTAACTGATAGGCAAGAGAGGAATTAAGATGGTATTTTGTCGACAGGATCGTCCTTGTCATCAGGATCGTCCTTTGACGATTAAGGTGGAATCTCGTGGAATCTCATGGAATCTCGTCCTGTGACAATTGAGGTAGGATTTCGATCAGGGTCGTCTTGTGACGATGAGGTGTCAGAGTCTGACGATAAGGTAGAATTTGTTTAAATGATTAAGTAATAGCTGAATAGCTTCTTGTGTTGGTGGACCGGGCTTATAACTGTCAGATAACTCATATAGAGCTATTTATTAATGAAATGGGTTGATTGATCGATGATGTTGATCGTGTCTCGATCGTTTCTTGACCTAGGGCCCCTGGGCTTAGACGAAGATATTTACAATACACGTGACCCATGCACGTGACCAGTGCATGTCCTACGCCACCGAGAATACAGATTATCTGACAATAAAAGGCCTTCTCCCTTACTACTATTGCCCTTATACTCTATCTCCTCTTTTCTTTCCCGCTACTATACCGCCTTAGACTCTAGCTATTAGCCGTAAGGCATTTTCTATCCCCTTCGTTAGGAAAAAATTTACCAGCATTTTCGTAGCATTCAGCGGCATTTGGTGGCTAAATGCGCAATCCGCGCACTATAACGTGTAGCGTATAGTATCGACTTAAATGCGGTATACTACCGTATCTAATAACGTGGTGCAGTATACTGCCGCATCTAATAACGTAATATAGTGTACTGCTATATCTAACAACGTAGTGTAGTATACTGCCGTATCTAGTAATGTGGTGTAAGTATACTACCATATCTAATAACGCGGTGTAGTATTCTACCGCATCTAATAACGCGGTATAGCATTCTGCCGCATCTAATAACATGGTATAGTATTCTACTATATCTAGTAATATAATATAGTATACTACTATATTTAGTAACACGGTATAAGTATACTACTATATTTAATAATATAGTATAGCATACTGCCGCATTTAATAACGCGGTATAGCTAATTACGTATTTATAGCTACCTAAAAAAGTAGTACCTTTATTTTATTAAGCTCTCTCTATACTTAATACGCAATTAATATATAATGCCCCCCTTACGTATTCTATATATCTTATTTACTTTAAGTAATAGATAAGCGTTGCTCTTCCCGCGTACTTAATAGTATTTACTTAGTTTACGCAGTTAATAGTATTTACCTATTCCGCGTAATTAGTATACTTTACTTAGTCTGCGCAGTTAGTACCCTTTACTTATTCTACGCAGTTAGTACCCTTTACTTATTCTATATAGTTAGTATTCTTTACTTATTCTATACGCCTAGTATATACTATATAAAAAATATATTTCGACCTAATAGTAGTATAGTATAACCTTAATACGCCTAATAATGCCCTTTAGTTAACCTACTATTTTAAGTTTAATATTTATATAAGTCCCACCGCGATAATAGTACCGTACTATTAAACCCCTAATTATCTTTATTTTTATTATTATTTTTACTATTATTTTCCCCGTTTATCCCGCTACCTTCTTTACTTTTATCCTCTTTATTACCGTTATTTTCCCTATTTATTCCGCTGCCTTCTTTACTTTTATTCTCTTTATCAATAAATTCTAGTATTACTAGTTTATCTCTACTCTATAGGCTGGCCTTTATATTCTTTAGTATAGTACTATTTATAATATCTATAACCTTAGACTCGCCGGCAAAAGTATACCATAAAATGCGGTAATTAATTCCTATTTCCTGTTTATTATTACCTTAAATTTATTTAAGGCGCGCTTAGATAGCGTTAATATTATAATTATATAGTATTAAAATCGTCTTATTAGTATATTATAAGAAGGAGACCTTATATATAGTTTTAGGGTTTATTCTTTATAATAAATACGCTAGGCTACCGTTGTCCTATTATATTATCTTTATTAGCCCGCATATAATAATTAAAATAGCGCGATATTATAATATAGGAAATAGCGGTAAAGTGCTATAGTATATAGCGAGTATTGCGATATAACGTTGCGATGCGATTAATATAATATTATATATTTACACTTATAGTATACAGTCGTTAAGTAAACCTATTATTATACTTAGGATCTAGTTCCTTTAAATCTTCTATAGTATCCTTAAATAGATCGCTAATTACCTATTAAGTCTATAGCATCTTATCTCTAGTTACATTCCGTATCTTATTAACTTATTATAAAAGTAGCCTATATAGCCTTTTATTACGCTTAGGTTAGTAGCTCTTTTAAGTATTCTATGGTTGCTCCTAACTATCTATAATACGCTTTAGTAAGTATAGTAAAAGGCTTCCTATAGATTTACCTATAATTATAGCATTAGCTTTAAACTTATAAATAACTTATATTCCGCTTCTATAGTCTTTAAGAGTATATTAAATCGCTACGTATATAAGCTATATCGTATTAGCTATAATAGGTAAAAAGAGGTTAGTACTATTCTTATTAAGAGTAAGTAACTTTAGCCTAGTATTAAAGAATACGCGCTTAATATAATATATAATAATTAGTGCCCTAAATCTTATCTCTTTATCCTAGCCTTAGTTAGTTAGGTATAGTAAAAGGTAAAGTACTAACCGGGCCACTAAGCGTAAAGTGGTTATCCTTAAATAGTTCCGCTATTTCCTTTACTATAGCCTTAGTATTTAGTTTAAGGTAGTTATAGCTCCTAGTAACGGTATTACGTATTATATTTATTATATAATACTAAAATATGCTAAGCTAGTTATATAGCTAGAAAATCGGTTAGTATAGTACTACTAAATTTAAGGACTGTAAACCTTATATACCGCCGGCCCTAGTAGTATACTTAATACTCTATTTATTAGGTTTTTATAATGGTCTATAATAGTAATTGCCTCTTTCCACATCTACTTTATTAGTATGTTTAAACCGCTTATATTTATTTCTAGCTAGAAAGAGAGATAAAGCTCTTTAGGTATAAAGCCTATTATTACTTATACAATAAGACGTGTCTAAGTATTACCGTATATCTTTATATTAACTAGGCTAAGTAGCTGCTTTATATATTATCTAAAGTTATCCTATAGCGGTTGTTTATTTAAGTAATATATATATTTCTTTTAAGTGTAGGTTTTAAATATTTTACGGTTGCTTAGGGTTTATAGGCTTTCGTCTAATAAGAATAGGACTATCCGTTAGGATAATATTATTAAAATTAACAATAATAGGTTATACTATGGCATATTAATAATAGCCTTACCTTTTAATAGAGATAGTTACGGTATAGAGCCTAATATTATCCCCTTTAAGATTTAGATTATCTTAGGAGCTACTACTTAACTTATAATATCTTTATTTACTTTTCTACAAAATAGGTAAAGGATAAATATATTAGTTTAGTAGAACTATTTAGCTTTTATACATACTTTACTTCCCTAGAAAACGCTAGATAGTTTAGAGTCTTATATCTAATATACTTTAAATAATAACCTAGTTAACTTTTATAATATAAATTAGGCATTTCTTACTAAGTATATAAAAAAGAGCTTTAACAAACTTATAATAATAAGTTAGGAGGGCGGCCTAACTATTTATTAGGCTTTATACATCGGGAAAATATTCGCAGGCTGGGTTTTAAGTCGACTTTGTTAAGCGCGTTTCGCGTAATTGACATACAGTTAACCAACTTAACACATTCAAAAGTTAAATAACACGCAGTTAACCAACTTAACACATTTAAAAGTTAAATAATACGTAATTGACCTATAATTAACCAACTTAACATATTTAAAAGTTAAATAATACACAGTTGACCAACTTATATATTCCTTAATATGCAATTAAGGTAATATAATATATTATTTTTAAGTTATATGCTAATTGCAAGAGGCTCTACACGAAGCTCTGCACGAAGCTCTGCGTACAGAGGCTCTGCACGAGGCTCTGCACGAAGCTCTACACGAAGCTCTACACGAAGCTCTACGTACAGAGGCTCTGCACGAGGCTCTGCACGAGGCTCTGCGCGAAGCTCTGCGTACGGAGGCTCTACACGAAGCTCTGCACCGGGTCCCCGCTATATTCCGATAGCCTACACGTGCCTCTGCCACGTATACCTCTGTAGCCACCTTATTTTTTACCCATCTTTCCTTACATTCTCCCTACCTAGGGAGGCACCAGAACGGCAGCCAGCAGAGGACCGTCGCCAGAACCAGACGACCGTCGTCAGAACCAGATGACCGTCGTCAAAACCAGATGACCGTCGCCAGAACCAGACGACCGTCACCAGAACNAGACGACCGTCGCCAGAACCAGACGACCGTTGCTAGAACCAGACGACGACCGTTCGAACGACCAGCCAGCAAACACCACAAACGATTCAATTAATTGATTGATCGAATTAAACTAGAGCTTTAATATCGGCCCGTCACCAAATCGAATTAAGACCTCCTAGGGAGGCACCCCAGACGACTACCGTTCGAATGTACAGCCAGCGAACGGCCATAGAGAACGATTCGAATTAATAAGAGCCTTCAATCAGGCCTACTCCTCCCCCGAATTGAACCAGACACTAACGCAGGCAGGCAGGCAGGCAGGCAGGCAGGCAGGCAGGTAGGTAGGTAGGTAGGTAGGTAGGTAGGCAGNCAGGTAGGTAGGTAGGTAGGTAGGAGAGAACCGTCGCCAGAACTAGAGACCGTCGCTAGAACTAGACGACCGTCGCCAGAGCTAGACGACCGTTACCAGAACCAGACGATGACTGTTTAAACAACCAGCCAGCGAATACTACGAACGATTTAATTAATCGATTGATTGAATTGAACCAGAGCTTTAATATTGGCCCGTCACTAAATTAAATTAAGGCCTCTTAGGGAAGCACCCTAGACGACTACCGTTTAAATATACAGCTAGCGAACGATTTAAATAAAGCAGAGCCTTTAATTGGGCCGACCCCTCCCCTAAATTTAAATTTAACACTAATATAGGTAGGCAGGCAAGCAGGTAGATAAGTAGGTAGGTAAGTAGGTAGGTAGACAGACAGGTAGGTAGGTAGGTAGGTAGGTAGATAGGTAGGTAGGTAGGCAGGCAGGTAGGTAGGCAGGTAGGTAAGTTAGTAGGTAGATAGATAGAAGAAAACCATCGCTATATTATATTAAATTATCTAAAATAATAATTTACCTTACTAGCCTTATAAACGGCTTTAAAGTAGCCTTTATTATCTAAAATTATAAGTTATATAGGTTGCGCAGGTTGTGTAGGTTGCGCAGGTTGCGTAGGTTGCGCAGGTTGCGTAGGCTATGCGCAGGCTGCGCGCAGGCTGCGTGTCAAATGAACTCGACATAGGCTGGTTTGTCAAGTTGGTTAATGCCCTTAATGGCCCGCCAACGACGCCAACTTCTAGCAGCTGAGGTCATTTACAAGGGATAATATTTTGCCGATATAACGGGGCAATTAGATTACCTTGCTATAGCGTAGGGTCCTACTTTATATAATATTTTTTCTATACCGCATAGAAGCCTAATTCCTCGCGATATTTGCCTACTCTTAAGGTAGATAGTACGGTGTATAGAATATAAAGGGTAGTTAGCGCGTAGAGGGTAATACGTAGTAGTATTATATTCTAGTTTATTATAGTCGCGGCAATCTACCCTTTTATTATAATCTAGCGCCGCTAGTTATAACTTACTACTATTTTTGTAACGGAACCTTGTAGTAAGAACTACGGTGGGCTCATTATTAGGCTAGGTGTGTAGGAAATGCAAGTATAAAAGTCAACAACGTAATAATAACTGGTGGAGTGGTTGCCTAATAGATTAACTCTAATTGTATTCTAAGAATTACTATAAGGAAGGAACTATCTAGGTAGGGATTAAAGGTCCTTAAATACACAACCGTACTCCTATAAAATCCTTCTTATACGTAATATACGTCTTATATATAAGGTACATAAGTTTCTCTTATTCCTCTTATTTAATATATAGTATATTATATAACCTTAGTTACTATTCCTTGTTACATAGTTCTATTAGCTCTATTCTGGACCGTGCCTAAATTAACTAACTAGCTTCTTCCGTCTCTTCTCTAAGTAGTTATAATATTGTACTTAAAGCGTCCGTAATACTATCTCCTTCCTCTTTATCTTCGTCCTTAAAGATTTAAAACATCTCTAAGTTATTTACTAGAGGTATAATATCCGTCTAATTAATTTAGTTAATATTATTACTTATTATACCTAAAGCAATTTCTTCTTTATACGCCTAACGTCGTGCTCACACTATTACTGCAATATTATTTCTTGGTAAAATTATACCGTCTCCGTATTCTCATTGTTTGAAAGAGGGGTTAGTTTATATTGCGTTAGCGAGCCTATCTTCGCGATAACCGTCCTCTTGCTTAGAGTATACTAAAGCGAATATTTATTCGTCCTATAACGTTCGCTTTACTTTTAATGCTAAATATACGCGACCTATTACTCTTAATAGTTATCTGGTTTCCTAATTAATTTGTCTTAGGGTCTTATATTTAATCTACTGCTACGCGGCTAAATAGTAAACTATTATAAGCCCTTACTAAGTTAGAATGTTCCTATAACGTGGAATAGAAGGCTCTAAATACTTAAATTGCGGCGTTTACTTATCTACTTTGTCTTAAGAAGGTTTATAAGAAGGTTTATTTTAAGGAGTAGAAACTTATAGAATAGGGTCTATAGGAACTAGGTGATAAAAGAACGGATTCTCTTTTAATAGAGAAGGAAATAGATCTAAGTAGTTCGGCAACTGCTCTTCTTAGGTCCCCCTTAGGTAACTTATTCTTTAGCGATTCTTCTTTATTAATACTGCCTAACCTAATCTCTTCTAATACTCCTATACCTTTCCTATAACGTTCTTTAAATTCTTTAGTAGCTCTTAGGTAGTCTTAGTATAGCCTATCTACTTAACCTTATACTATATCTCGTTGTTAATGTCCTTATAATTAACAATCTTTAATATTTACTATTTGTCTTCTTTTTGTCCTCTATACGTGTCTGCTTTATAAACCAGTGGCTTAATATTCCCATATACTAGCTCTAGCATTGCGATATGCTATATAGGGTAGATCTTCATTTTGGCTAGTAGGTTTAACTTAAACGTAACCGGTGAAATCCTTTATATAATTTCGAAAGGTCCTAGTCTAACATAGTCTAATTTCTTGCTTGGTCGTTAACTCTTGAAATTTTTATATAGTAACTATACTTTATCTCCCTCCTTAAGATCTGGTCCCTTAGATCTCTTAGTATTATAGTACTTTTTTATTCTTTCTTATACTTTCTTTACTAATTCTATAAGGTCTATATAAAGATTTATTAATATCTTTATTCTCTCTTTAGCTGTACTACTTATTTTCTTTACTTACCGTAGTAACAACGATGTTCTTAGCTTATATCCGTAATTTACCTTAAATAGTAATATGCCTATTCCTTCTTAAGGTGTTATATTATATGCGAATTGTATAACTAGTAATAGCAATACCTAATTGTTTTATATATAATTAATATAATACCTCAGATACTACTCTAGCGTCTAATTTAACCTTTCCGTTTAACCGTCTATCTGTGGATAATATGCGGTGGAAGTTACTACTTAAACTCCTTACTCCGCTAAGAATACTTCCCAAAATACTACTATAAATCTTAGATCTCTATCCAATATAATTTTGCTTAGTGCTCTATATCTTATAAACACTTCTTTAACGTAGATTCTAGCGACATCTTCTACTAAGATTTCTTCTGTGCATACTATAAAGTATCCCCACTTTATAAGCTTATCTACTATTACTAAGATCACGTTGTGATCTTATCCGGTGATAGGGTCTTTTAATTTTAGTAACTTAATAATAAAGTCCTATAATATAACCTCCTATAGTCTCTCTGGTATTTTAATAGGTTATAGCCCTCTATATGGCTTATACCTCGTTAGTTTATTCCTTTAGTAATCTAGATATTCCTTTATAACTTTTCTGGCCATCCTTTAGATTCCGTTAATAATATACTCCTCCTAGAGTCTTAACACTAAGCCCATAGCTCCATTATATTCTTAGGTTAGTCCCTTATAAAAGTCTTCCACAAATTACTCTACTATACTTTTTAGGATATACTTTACTTCTCGATTTTCGTATATATCCGTCTATAGATCTTCTAGCTATACTTTTAGAATTCTTTATACCTAAAAGCTTTCTGGTATCTTATAGACTTTCTCTAGTTCGTTATCTTTTTAAGTTACTATAATTTTTAGATAATTATACCTAATCAATCCGTTTATATCTTTTTACAATAAAGCCCCTAATAGCTTTTCCTCATTTTATAGTTTAGCTTTGCGGCTTAAAGCATCTGCCCATATATTGTCTGTACCTTTAGTATACTAAATCTTAAAATAGTATTCCGTAAGCATCTCTGCCCATCTAACCTGTTTTTAGTTAAGTTCCTTTATTATTAGGAATCCTATTAGGTTCTTATAATCCATTTTAACTATAAATAGTTTCTTTATACCTTATAAGAATGCTCTTTATTCCTTTAATACTGTAACTATACCTAACAACTCCTTATTATAGATGTTATAGTTTAACTCCGGTGGTGTTATCTTTCAACTATAGTATGCCACTGGGTGCTATCTATCTTAATACCTTTATATAAAGTACGCCCCTAGTATATAGTCTAATACATCCGTTTCTATAACCGTCTCTAGTCCTAGTTAATAGATCTTAAGAACTAGCTCTTAGGTAAACAACTCTTTAATTTTCTTAAAAAGTTCTCTTTACTCTTCTCCCTATGCCTATAGTTCTTCTTTCTTTATTAACCGCGTAAATGGCTTAATATCCTTTAATTACTACGCTATAAACCTTCTATAGTAATTGCAAAACCCTAGGAATAATTTTAACTGTATAACGTTCTCTAGTTCCTGCCAATTTACTATAGCCTCGATCTTCTTTAGATCTATACTAAGTTAGCTTAGTTTAATAATAAATCCAATAAAATCGGTCTTCCTGGTAAAGAACTCGCATTTCTTAATTATTACTAGCATCTATTCTTCTTATAGTCTCTTTAAGACCTATTTAATATATTCCCCGTATTCTTCCTTAGTTATTAAGTAGATAATAATATTATTAAGATATACTATAATAAATTCATCTAAGTGTTCTTCTAATATATTATTAATACGCTTTTAGAACGTTGCTAGTGTGTTTATAAGCCCGAATTACATAACTAATAGTTTATATAGTCCTTCCTTTAACCTAAAGGCTGCCTTCTATTCGTTACCTTCCTTAATCCTAATCTAATAGTACGCCCACCTTAGATTTATCTTTGTGAAGATTTGCGCATTACCTATCCTATTTTAGATTTCGCTAATTAAGGGTAAAGAATACCTATCCTTTTTAATAATGCTATTTAACTATCTGTAGTCGATATATAGCCTTAGTTTGCCATTCTTCTTTAGTATAAATAGTACTGGATAACCCGCTAATAACTGCGATGGTCTAATGTATCCCTTTTATAGATTTTCCTAGATAAACTCTTTTAATGCTCTACCCTCTTCTTTAGTAAGTTTGTAGATTGGAAAGAACTTTAGACTTATTCCTAGTTCTAACTCTATCTTATAGTCCTATGCTATATATTTTAACAGCTTCTTACTTTTTAGTGACTATAGTTTCCTGCCGTACTTATGGTATTTCTTTAGTATATAACTTAGTCCTTTTTTTGTTTCTTTATAGGTTGCTCCTACTTAGTACTATACCAACTTGGCTTGTTATTATATCTTATAGCGTTAAGTATCTCTAATATTGACCTAACCTATAATCCAATCGATCCTTAGATTGTATTCCTGTAATTAAGGTATACCTAATACTGCCTTGTCCTGTCCTAATAGTAGGATATTAAAAGATATCTTAATTTGTCTTTTTTTAATAATTATCTAAATAGGTCCTATTTTAAGATTAATAATCCCTCCTCTATAGGTTATTAGGTCTCCTGAAATTATAATTAATAGGTAAAGTTGCTCCTTTTATCTATAAGATAGCCCCATTCTCTTAACTACTGCTAGTAAGATATAGTTTTGCGTTGCTCCACTATCTATTAGCGCTTTAAACTACTAATCTTACCAATTAATTTATAAATTTAGGTGTCGTCCTTAAATTCCTTTAAGGGTCTAAGGCTCTACTACTAGCTCCCTCTAGTTCTATAGGCCTCTACTTTTTCTAACTATTAGCTACTTAATCCTAGTGCACTTAGCTTACTCTTTAGCCAATACCTAGTTTACTTTTTATCTTTAATATACTATAAACACGTGTTTTCTAGGTATTTTTACTACTGTCGTCCGTCTAAGCATTCTTTTATAAGGAATCTTCCTGGTTAAAGTACTAAACTTCCTTCCTCTTAGATTTTTATTGGATGCCATCTATATATATATTTAGTATTCCTATACTATTGCTCGTCTGTTATCCAGTACATCCTTATAAAATATTTTTAATTCTTTTCTTTTAGATTTTTATACATTTCGTATATATTATCTACGTACGTAATCTATAATAACGTATAGTGTGCTAGGTGCTTTGGGTTAACTCTTAGCTTATCTTCATCCTTAAGTTTAAACCTTTATCGTGCTGATCTAAACGTTATAACTTTATTTACAGGTACTAAGATGCGTCTTTTACTTCTCTAGTCCTCTAATCGTTCCTCTAGATCCTTTAACGTTATAATTAAGGCTTCTTTAATATGCGTTATAGCCTTCTCTATAATCAGGTGGTCCTAAATAACCTTTTTATCCAACCATATATAGAAATCTTCCTATTTATTATTGCGTCGTTGCCTATACTACTTTTAGTATAGCTGCTAGAGTATATACGGCCTGTCCGTAAGGAAATATTTCTTTATTACTATGTCGTAACAGCCTTTAGTATGTCGTTCCTTGAACCTAGTAGAAATCCCTAGATCCTCTTCTTATTCCAGTTTAATAAGCTACTTAGCTCTTAGTATGCCTACTTTCGGCCTATTAGTAATTCTTTATACTAGTGCTCTGTCCTTTATACGTCCCAATATACTAGATTTTTTATCTAGTTTCTATTCTTGCTATGCGATAATTCTTTGCCTAAACTCTTCTATGGTTTTTTTTAGTTTGCGCCTTGCGCTCTAATCCTCAAAGTCGTCTTACTTCTTAATCCTAGTATTAACTTTTTAATCTTTAGTCTAAACACTTCGTTTAACTAGTAAATCTTCTAGGTTTATATATTCGTCTCCTAGTCTAATTACTGTTTATACTATAGATTCTTTAATCTATAAAGAAGCTCTTTACCTCTTATCTATAGGTGTCCTAATTTATACTCCAAATTCTTAACTCCTTAGGTTCTTTAATCCTAAGCTTGCTTCTAACTTAAGCTTAGCTCTAGCCTTAGTTTAACTAGGCTTGCTTAGTGTTCTTATCTCGTCTTAAGAGTCTTAAATCTTACTTATCTCGTCTTAAGAATCTTATGCCTATAGGAACTTCTATCCCGAGCTTATTCGTATATTTTTAAACTAAGCTACTGCTCTGCTCTATCGGTTATCGTCCATTATAGGTCCTTAAGCTTGCCTTATCTTATTTTAAGAATCTTAGTTATCTCTTATCTCGCTATAAGAATCTTAAGCCTTTAGCCTTTTGCCTTTATTAAGTGCCGAAGTGGTTTACTATCCTACTTCTCTTACGTCTTACAAAGCAATAGACATCGTATTTAGTGGGGTTTTAATCCTAACTAATGTTCCTTATTCTGTAATAGAATTATCCTCTACCTCTAATATAACATCTCTAAGGTCTGCTCGCTCCTAGTAAGCGGCCCTTATTACCTTATCATCACGGAATATTTCGCCTAGGTTAAATTTATCGTCCTTAATATTTAATCTGCGAACTAGTTCGTTGGTTCCTCTATATCCTATAAATACTAGCTCTTATAGCTAATAGCTTACGCCGTACTTAGCGTCCTTATAAATTTAGTATATATTATTATAACAAAACGCAAAACTTCTAATTAAACACTCTTTTGTTCCTCGCAGTATATTGTCGTCCCTTTATATATATATGTCGTCTACTAGTTTCGTGCCTTTTACTACGTAGTGACTCTACCTACTTCTATAGTCTCTAACGTAATAACCCTATTTTCCGTAATTTATATAAGCTCCTTCTTTAAACCATTTTTCTTATTATAGGGTCCGCCTAAATGTCTTCTACTATTAAGATCCCTAATTCGGCCTCTGCTCCTTAAACCTTTAATTACTTAATCTTTATCCTCTAAGTTTTTATAGTTTGCTCTATTTCTTATAGGCTTCTTTAGTACCACTTAGGTCCATTAGCTTTACGCCATACTATAGTTTCTAACTTAGCTTTTATTATTGCGTACTCTGCGCCTTATACAACTATAGAACTCTATCCTAGCCTCTCTTAGCCTATTCCCTTTAGTAGATCTAATTGTTAATCTTAATCGCCTAATCTATTAGATCCCTTAGGGTATCCGCATCTTCTATTAGGATAATCGCGTCCTAGACTTTAGCCTTAAGTCCTTATTTATACTGTGCTATAAGCGCCCTATTATTCCACTCTACTTATATTACTAGTATTTGGAACTATATTATATACTTAATTGCTAAAGTTTGTTATATAAGGTTCTAGAGTTTTCTTTCCACTATAGTTATTTCTTCCGGGTTTCTAAATATCTGCGTTAGTTATTCTGCGAATCCTTCCTAACTTAAGAATATAAATCGCACGTCTTAGTTAGTAGTCATCATTCCGTTCGCCTGTATCTCCGTAAGGTAAGGTTTAAATTACTTAAGTGCTTTTCCTGACAAGAATAGTCCTACATAGGCTATCCGATCCACAGGTATAGGTAACTTTACTCCCTCCTATAAGACCTTAAAGTACATCTGTATAAGGAATCCTTTAAGCTTTAACCTCTTTCCTATAAATCTCTTAATTAATGGTAGCTTGATTTTTACTACTTCTATCCCATTAAGTCTTTCTTCTAACACTGTATTATTAGCTATTAGCTAATTAACTATTTCCTGTAGCTGTCCGACCGTCATAGGTTGCTATAAGTTAGTATCCGCTATACTAGTGTCACCTCCTGTCCTTAAAGTAGTTACTGCCATCGATGGCGTTATAGTGGCTGCTTTTAGTGGCATGTTGTTCAACTTCTTATATTAATACCATAACTAGGTAGTGATTGTGTAACGGAACCTTGTAGTAAGAACTACGGTAGGCTCATTATTGGGCTAGGTGTATAGGAAATGTAAGTACAAAAGTTAACAACGTAATAATAACTAGTGGAGTGGTTGCCCAATAGATTAACTCTAATTATATTCTAAGAATTACTATAAGGAAGGAACTATCTAGGTAGGGACTAAGGGTCCTTAAATACACAACCGTACTCCTATGAAATCCTTCTTGTACGTGATGTACGTCTTATATATAAGGTATATAAGTTCCTCTCGTTCCTCTTATTTAATACGTAGTATATTATATGACCTTAGTTACTATTCCTCGTCACATGGTTCTATTGGCTCTATCCTAAACCGTGCCTAAATTAACCAACTAGCTTCTTCCGTCTCTTCTCCAAGTAGTTGTAATATCGTACTTAAAGCGTCCGTAACAATTTTAGCTAAGTTATATTTATTTACCGCCTAGTGTAAGCCTATTTCCTTACATATGCATTAACCTATACCCTATTTATTCACTTAAAATCTTTATTATATATAGTATTATATATATCCTAATTACTATAGTTATTTATAAAGAAACAGTCTATAATATTAATGTCTATTAGTATAAGTAAGATAGGCCTTATAATATAGTTAATATTATATATCTAGAGGGCATCTAGCGTACGTTTCGTCCTATTATTAAATAGCTCTATACTCTACACTTTAAGCATTTTGGTTCTTATATTAATCTTACTACTATTATAAACTTAGAGGGTCTCTACCAACGCACTAGCGTATTTTAGGTATTTGCCCTTACTATCTAATCGCCTAGTATCCTAGATTATAAGTAGTAGATAAAGCCTCCCTACTTTATTACCATAAAGGCTATTATTTACCTACTTATATTCTTATACTATTATAGCATTATAGCGGGGGGCTCTAGTATTAGCCTATAATGGGGTATATTAAGCAAACACCTTATTAAGCTTATTAGTATTAGTGGCATCCTTTCTAAAGCGAATATAGTATATAACGCTATAATAGATACTTAAGGGCATCTTTAATACCCAATTGTTATCGGCCTTTAGTTAGTTAATATCCTAATCTATTCGCTAAATTCCATTAATCTGCTTACGGCATTCCCTTATAAAGGGGGCTAGTTTAGATATAAGGTTAGTAATCTCTATCCGGCGCTGTACCTCCTTAACTATACGCTAGATAGATATATTAATTCTCTAGTCTTAAAGTATCTAAGTTATATAGTCGTTAAAGTTCCATATATATAAGTAATATACATATATATTAACTATAGGGCCTAGTTATATTGTCTATATTACACTTATTAAGTCTACTATATCGATTATATTAGTTAACGCCTATAGCTTAAGTTCGTTTTAAAGTATAGTATTAAGATATATAGTGTTATATTATAACATTTACTCTTTATAGTTATTCCGTTTATTAGTCCTACGATAAAATACCTTCTATAGCTTATATACTTACTCCAAATACTTTATATCTATACCTCTAATTACTCCTAGTCGCTAAATACTCTCTAGATAGTAGGTAATAGCATATAGCTGAGGAATATTAAAGTATAGTAGTCCTACCTTACTTAGTTGAAATAGAAGGAATATATCCTTTATCTTATCTATTCTATAAATAGCTACTACTAGGTACTAGATAGTTAATTCGTTGTATAATATATATTAAGATAGTATAGTAAAGTCTATAAACGCCCGGATAAATAGTATAGCGCCTTTATTCTATTTTAGTAAGGGTGCTATAGTAGGGACTAATTATCGTAATAGAGATTTATATATCTTTCCTATCTATTAGCTAACATTTACCTAACTATCCTATACTATTATATTGGTAAATTATTCCACCTATGCGAAGCGGGTGGTAATAAGTATATTAATATTTAATATTTCCTAGCCGTAACTATCTATACGCGGGATATTAAGGCCCTAATATTTTCCGGCCTATATTTTACTTTATATAAGCCCCTTAATCTAGTGTATAAGATATTTACTAGTAAGGCCTTGAAGTACCTAGTATAGGAAATTAGGCGCCATTATCTTATAAATATTAAATAGATTACAGCCCTATATAAAGTTACGGAACGGCTAAATATAATCTAAATTATCCTTTTTATTAATATCGCAACCTTCCTACTATATTTATATTTGGTCTTTTATTAATTAGTATATATAGAACGGCCACGGTCGCTAGATGGCAGTTATTAGATTATACTATTTATTCATATATATATAACAAGTTAAATATTTATAGCTACTCTTAATACCTATAAGCGTGACCTATTTTTTATAATTAGCTATAAATATAGCTAGAAGTAGAAAGCAGTGTTAATTCTAGCCATCTATATATAGGAGACGTACTCCTTTTTTACTAGCTTTCTCTAATGCTATAGGCATTATTAGTATAACTATACTAGTAGTAGGGTTATTGCTAAAGCATACGTTTAAGGATAGCTATAAGGGTCTTATATTACACCGCTAGTTATATTATTTAGTTACTAGGTATATAGACCGGGAGGTATATAAGCAGTAATAGGGCTAGTTAATTTACGGATTATTAAATACGCAGTTTAATATTTCTAATTAAAATATAGAGCGGCCATACTTTCTTGCCGCCGGCGTATTATATTAGTTAGGTCTTATTGCTAGCTAATATAATTAGTACTACAGTTATACTAAGTGGTAGCTGCTCTTACGTCTCCTACTATTAGTCTACCGTGTTAAGCTTATTATATATTCTTATTCCTACTAATAAGTACTACCTTACTGGCGAGAAAGCTATATCTTCTTAAAAAAGGCTATAACTAATAAGGAAGGATATAATCTCTAGAGTATTTTAGTAATATACCAGCAGCTACTAGTCCCCTACAGTTATAATTATTTTAATCCACTACGGTTAATTACTCTTGGATTATATCTATTTTAAAAGTAGTTTTACTTTAATATTATTAGTACTCTAGTAAGAAAAATAGTTAGTAAATACTTCCTAAAGCCTAATATTATTAAATTACTTATTAATAGCGCGGTTAGAAGTTCTATAGCTTACCTACTATAAAACCTATATATATTCTGCCTTACTACCAAATAAATAAAATAGGGGAGGTGTCTTATCTAGTGTACTACTAGTACGCTTAATATACGGCATAATATTATATACTGCCGCAGTATTATCCGCAGTTTGCAGATTTCCTTAGTTCTATCCTAGAGGCTTTCCTATAGCGCGGCCAGTAGCCTCTTTAAATATTTTAGTCTAAAAGACGTCTATAGATATTCTAGTTAAAGTTTACTAATCGGTCTTAACTATCGCTAGGTTATATACCCTATTAAATATTGCGGAATTATTATTATAGTGCACATCCGCAGCCCCGTTATTTAGCTTATTAATAATATTATTACCTAGAGCTTATATAGGTGGCCACTTATTACCTTACTCTAATTTGGCCTTATAATTAGTTATATAATGCCCTTCTAAGGTTTAATAGCATAATAGTGTATTATCGTCTATATATTATATAAGTGGCCACTTATTATATTGCTTTAGCTTAGCCCTATAATAGGCTATCTAATACTCCTCTAAGCTTTAATAGCGTAAGGGTATATTATTGTTTATCTCTTTAATATTAACACCCTTATATCTACCCTTCTTCCATTTCTATTATTTTAAACAATATTATTTATAACGGGTTAGACCGCCTATACTTTTTACTTTAGTCCTATACTTTCTATATTGCTATTAGATAGAGCTTATTTATAAATTGCCGCATTAAGCTATAATTTGCTACAGTTTAATTAGAAGAAAGCCGAAAATAATATCTATATAGAACCGTATATTTAAAGTAGTATTTATAGCTTATACTACGTTATAAGCCAGTTAAGATAGGAGGAGTATAGTAAGAGCACGGCGATATCCGTAGATACTAACGCGCTAGATAGCGCAACCCGTTGTATTTTACGCTAATTTACGCTAAATCGCGTTACGTTAGGCTAGAAGACTCTACTTATTACTAACGTTGCGCTGCCTCTCTATTATACTAAGTATAGGATTCTAAATACTACTATTCCCTACTTAGGATACTAGACTGTTTTTTATAATAGGACGCAATATATAATAGCGGTATGCCGTAAATACGGCGTAGTATAACTCTGCGAGCGCTACGGACCCGCGAAAAGATATATAGCTTATTACCGGCTTAGGTATTACTACGGAGAGACTTAATATTATTAAGCGGACTTTTAAGCAGGTTATTATTAAGGACGGTAATCTATATATTTTATTTCGCGGATAACTAAATAATTTGCTACACGAGCAGGCGATCCAGAAAGTTATCTATTAGGTAGTAGAATGTAAAAAGGCACTAGCGCTATAGGTATATAAGGCTATATAGAACATGCTAGCCCATATATAGTTAAATATACGTAAGAAGATAAAGGTGCTAGGGCGGCCTAGTATTAACTATATAGTAGATATAGAAAGAGGGCATATAGCTACCGTAAACTCGCAGAGTTTATCCCAGCTTAACTATATGTAAAACTATGGCTATAATCTTAAATAACTTATTATACTACTTCATAAGCGGAAACTAGATGGTATAAACTTAGTCCTAAGTATAGATATAGCCTTAAGTCTAGTGTCGCTGTTTAATACACCTTAAAACCTATGTATAGTTAAATATTAGCTACTAGTTAAGATATTTTTAGAGGCCGGGGTAGATTATAATAAAAAGTGGATATGGGCCGCCTATATAGAGACTATACCTATCCGAAACAATAGGGCCTTAAGGGCTGCTCTGTTAAGGGCAGTTTATTATAGGGTAGGCCAGGTTATATTTACAGCTATTTATAAAGATGGTATATAGGTATCCGTCGTAATTATAATATATTACTAACGTTTATTTAGCCCTATCTCTAGCGCAACACATTTTACTAGGCGGGCTAAAAGGTATTAATTAATTACAGCTAATCTAATCTACGTAGAGATAGTGACTTTAGTCAAGTTTGCCTTATAGCGAGACCTTCTATTACACTAGAAAGCCCTAAGATTATTGCCTGTATATATAATCTTAGGTTATCTAAATATAGTATAGCGAATTACCTTTACTATAGGCTCTTCTATTAGGGGCAACTATATAAACATTATATTTGTCCTATATTTTGCTAGCTAGTAGCCAGTATAGTAGGACAGGTATTATTCTAAGGGCCTATAGCATTAGCGACAAGTTTCTTAAGATATAGTAACGGCGTGTTAATGCTAGGAATAGCATACCTAATATAAGTAGGAGAGGGCGTTAGGTCACGTTGCCTTAGCGGTAGCTATAGTAAGAAAAGGATTAGATCCTATTTAAGGTTATTATAGTTTAGCAAAAATAGAGGCGGCCTATACTAATTAATAATAGTTGCGGTTACTAGTAAGATATCTAGACTATAATCTAACTAGTTAAGTACTTAGGGAACGTTTAGTTATAAGTTTAAATTAGAATAAGGGCTTTAGAATAGAGTTAATCTAAAGCTCTAATCTAATTCTAAGGCAACCGTTCGGTTAAATTCTAGTTTAACTTAACTTTAGCTACAAATTTTTAATGTTCTAAAAAACACGCTAAAAGTTACTAAAAAGTTGGCAACTTTACTATATACAGAATCTAAACTAAGGTCTTAGCGTTAGTTTAAATTATATATATCCGTATAACCTATAGAGCTATAGACGTATATTAAATCGGAAAGGAACGCGTTCTTTCTACTAAACTTTTAGTTTAGATTTAAAAGTAATAGATTATAACTAAACAACCCCTTAAAATCTGGATTACGGATTAGTATTAATTAACCGCTAGCCTAAAAGAGATAGAAACTAGAATTACTAGGCTTTATAAATTGGGCTGTCTTTACTATAATACGCTTGTCTATTTTAGAGATTTTATTTAGCTATAATATATAATATCGCAATATGCTATATTTTACCTAGTGCTATAGTAAAATTACAAATATTAAAGGCCTGTAGCTACTACCACTCTTAACTTCTATCTAGTGTCCCTATTTAAGGGTCTCGCTGCTAATAAAGTCTATAATATTTATCCTTACTACCCTCCTTATATTCCGACACCACTAATATCCTCTCTATTATTATTATCCTTATTATTATTACCGGCACCGCCCTAGCCGTTATTATTAGCGCCCTCTCTATTAGCCTTGTTCCACGCTTTAGTATAATTACTAGTGCCGCTAATATTTACTACACCTATAAAGTTAGGGATAGTAATATTAAAGTTAATGTCTATACTGTACGAAATGGGCATATAATTAGCTATACGCTAGCGGTAGATACGCTGTATAGTTTTATTAATGTTAAACAGTGTTACGGAGTAAGTATAAGCGGCGATAATATATAGCAAGGTAGATATTATTAAGCTATATATATAAACTATATAAGGAGGTCAAGATATTACATAAGAAAAGAAGGTAGGAAAACGGGAAGAAAGGGCATATATTGTTGACTTAGTTGCTTAGTTAATATATATATAGGGCAGAATAGGGTTCAGGTTATAGTCCTAGCAAAACTTAGTAGAATTTGGTGGAACTTGGCAGAATATAGTAGAATGCCGTAGATTACCATTAGATTGCCATTAGATTGCCGTTAGATTGCTAAGTTAGTAGAAACAGGTAGATATATGTAAGGTATTACAAGGGTATCCCGTAACAGTACCCCCCTTTTAAACTCAAGCTTCTACGAGATAGGGCTGTGGTAGTTCTAGGTGGAGTTTATAAAAGTCTTTTACGGCTTATGTAAGTCTTATAGAGTTAACGGGTTCCTATAAGGACTTAGTAAAGCCTCTCCATTTCGTAAGATATATATATTAGCGTTTCCGTTTATTATACTTAATATTATTAATTCTTTTAATAAAGTACTTGTTCGTACTAACTTAATAGCACGAGTGAGTCGTATCCACGGGCACGAAATACATGTAGTATCGTATACTTGTTTAGATGGTGACTTCTTCTTCTAATCGTACATAAAGAGGTAGAATTTAAGGGGTTTCCTGAGCTCGCTTAGCTCACGTAATTGCGTCCATAAATACCCGTTTAAACTTATTCAGACACTGGCGGTACTTAAAAAATAAAACCACTTGTGCATAGCCTCCGTACTTGCTTTAGTAGAACTATAAAATATAAAGAAAATATATAGGAAATATATAGGAAAATAAAACCATAAAATACAGAAATATATAAGAAATAAAACTATAAAACATAAAGAAATATATAGGAAATTCCTCCGTATAGCAGGTGCTGTAATTATATACTAGCGGTACTTAAAAAATAGAACCGCTTGTATATAGCCTCCGCAATTTACTTTAATAAAACCATAAAATATAAAAGAAATGCGTAAAAATAAAACTATAAAACATAAAGGAAATGCGTAGGAAATCCCTCCCGAAGTATCTTTTTAGTTGTCTTCTAAACGGTGCTTTAAGCTGGAGTAAGTCCTATTTACGGTCCGTAAAATAAGCCGTGCGGCCTTTTAGATGGGCCGTAAATAAACCGTACGGCCTTCTGACGGACCGTAAATAAACCATAAGCACTTTATAAGGCTAGGTAAGCTTACTTGATAAGCCCAACGGGCTAATACGCCTTAACTGGAACGGCTTTTCGGCTAACGGGTGGTTGAAACGGCGGTGCAGGCGGTAGGTTTTAGTACTGCTGGCGGTAGCGGCGGTCTATAAAGAAGGTAGTATATGCTCCTTAACTGGGGTGTTCCTTCTCCCATATAACAGCTGAAGACTGGGTAGCAAAGGGTAGATTAAATGAGGCCTTTAGTTGGCAAATAGGCGTGATATACGCCCCCAGGGGGTCGTACGTAGGTTGGTCCATATGCAGCTGTATATTAGGGTCGGTGTTGGTAGTACTAGGGTGGAAATACTAGGCGGGAGGAAGACTAGGTAAGGTCGGAGCAGTTACTAGGGGGAGGGTAGAGGTGGTTGCCGCAGGTAGTAATTGCTGGGAGTTATACTATCGCTGGGCAGGTTGCGGGGGCTCGTACGAGCTCGGCTGCCGCGGCTCCTTAGCTTTGGTTAACAAAGAGGGTGAAGCTAGCGGAGCTTGTATAGGTGGAGCTTGTACGAACGGAGCTTGCGTGGATGGGGCTTGCGCAGACGGAGCTTGCGGGGGCGGGGCTTGTGCGGGCGGAGCTTGTATAGGCGGAGCTTGTATAGGCGGAGCTTGCGCGGATGGAGCTTGCGCGGGCGGAGCTTGTGTAGGCGGAGCTTGTACGAACGGAGCTTGTACGGGCGGAGCTTGTGCGGATGAGGCTTGCGCGGACGAGGCAGTTGTAATGTCTGATTGAGGCTCTGGTGACTGAGCTGGGGTAGGAAGGTTGGGTAGGGGATCGTCCTTCGAGGCTTGTGGGTCTATTGCATCATCGTCTTGAGAGTTGAGCTGTCGATTTCTACTAGAGTTTATCTGTTGATTCCCACTGGAGCCTACCTGAGTCTCGTCCTTATCTGACGTCTTAATAGTCTCTTCCTTTGACGTTGTATATGGCAAGAGTCCTACTATTTCTCTTTTGGGCAGTGGTGGACTTATATATATCTCTGGTCCCATAAGACCAGAGATCCTATTAAGGTTAAAAGCGGCGAAGAATCTATTAGTATTAATGTGGTCTAGGATTTCCTCTTTAGTCCATTCTATTTAGTCTTTCTCGCACAGTGTATCGTATAAAGATTGTGTAATAGTAACTTGCTTGTTAACCTATACGCCTTAGTTATATAGAAGGGTTCGTAGGTTATAGAGAGCTATACGGTTGTAAGCCTTAAAGGTAGCTTCCGTAAAGTCTGCAAAGTCTTCCTTGTATAGTTCCCATATGTTATTATTTAAAAAATTATAATGTCCGTATTTAATAACTTTAAACTTAATGTAGTTATTAACGTCGTTTATAGACGTAAGGTTGACTCCCTAACTCCACTTCTCTTAACCTTCGTCGATTTACTTTCTAATGTCTGCTATACTATATAGTGTAGTGCGTAGCGGGCGGAAGGGGTCTTGTAAGGGTCCGTAAGATCGGTTAACGGGTCCGTAAAGGTTTATAGGAGGGTAAGAGGTCTCCGTAAGGGGTCTTAACAGGTCCATAGTGGTTCGCAGGAGGGTAAGGGGTCTCCGTAACAGTCTGTAAAGGTAATTAACACGTCCGTAAAGGCGGTTAATAAGTCCGTAAAGGTTCGCAGAAGGGTAGGGGGTCTCCGTAAGGGGTCTGAAAAGACGTCGGAGGTATTAAAAGAGGGTGTAGTAGGGATAGGGGTTCGAGGTTTAAGGGTAGGGGTTCTATATAGGTCTGTATTTGCGTCTATTATACTTCCGGTAAACCGTACTAAGACTTAAATAAGTATATAGAGTTAGAGATAGTTCCGTAATCCCCGACTTCCGACCTTTTAGTAGGTCGTACTAGGAGTCTAAACAGGTAGTTGCTGTCGTGTATTGCTCGGGGGGAGGTATCGAGTGATTGCTGATCTGTGCGCGCTTACTAATCAGTGTTCGTACTAACTTAATAGCACGAGTGAGTCGTATCCACGGGCACGAAATACATGTAGTATCGTATGCTTATTTGGATAGTGACTTCTTCTTCTAATCGTACATGAAGAGGTAGAATTTAAGGGGTTTCCTGAGCTCGCTTAGCTCACGTGATTGCGTCCATAAATACCCGTTTAAACTTATTTAGATAGTACTTATTCTCACTATCTACTTTAACTGGTAGGGGAGGGTCCTATATTTATCTAGGCAGGGCGTCTAATATGGGGGCAGTAGGATAAAGGACTAACATGTGGAATATGGGGTGGATTTTAACCGTATTAGGGAGCTTTAATTAGTAAGAGTGAGAGGAGACGACCTTCTCGACCTTATAAGGGCCAGCGTTCTTCCAATTAAGTTTCTTAGCAGGTCGTTTTATATTTAGATTTCTTATGTCTAGCCAAACAAAGTCACTAATTTAGTAGGCCGGTGCTGGGGTTCGTTTCTTATTCGCTACGGCTTTATAGACAGATTGGGCCCATATTATTTTATTAGTAAGGAACTGTTATAGTTCCTCTATCTTTTCTATAAATTTATTTGCTTCTATAACTTATAAGGCTTAATAAGCGGGGCGAGGAACGTTGCTAAAGGGTTTAAAACCCATTTATAGATGCTAGCCGTAGTTAGCTAGGAACGGGGAGACCTTTATAGTTTCTAAAACGGAATTATTCGCCGTAAACTCGGCAAATATAAGCCAGTTAATCCAGTCATCTTATAAGTATAACGTATATATCTAAATATACTGCTCCGTTATAGCATTTACACATTCCGTTTAACTATCCGTTTCTAAATAGTATGCTGTAGATAATAGTGCTTTAATACGGAGTTAGGTAGTTAGTTTTTTCTAAAATATAGAGATAAACTGGCTGCCTCTATTAGAGATAATTGTTTTAGGGAGTCCGTAGAGTTTCTATACGTAATCTAGAAATAGCTAAGTAACGGCAGGTGTTAATATATTAGGGTAGGCAATTAAGTATCTTATTTTGGATAGTTGGTCTATAACTACTATAATATTCGTATAGCCTTTACTTATGGGGAAATTAACAACAAAGTTGATTAAGATATCCTTCTATCTTTAGTCTAGAGTAGGCAGTGGCTTTAAAAGGCCGTTATACGTCTTATGCGAAGCTTTAGCTTATCGGTAGATATAGCAGCTAGAGACGTACCTTCGTGTTATATTATATATATTTGGCCAATAGTATTCTTATTAGAGCAGTTCTAGGGTTTTTTTTAGCCTAGGTAGCCGGCTACCGGTAAATTATATACGTGTTTAAGGAGCTTAAGCTTAAGCTTATCGTAATTAGGGATAACTAGACGGTTCTAGTAATATAGGCGGTTTCTGCGGGCTTTGTATTTACTTAGAGAAATCTTTCTAGAGTGTCTAATGCTATTTTATATTAGTTTAAGCGTCTCTTAAATAAACTTGTTATTTAGGTATTCGTTAACTATAATCTGTTTAATTAATTAATTAGTTATTTTAAGGACGTATACCATAAGATCTTTAGTAGGAGGGTTGAATAGTTTAGGGTGAAGTAGGGTTTAATTTCGGTAAGAGCGCGCTTCTTCTAGGGCTAGCGTGTCTTGCGAGCGTTGGGTTAGGGTATTAGGCTTCTAACCTTAGACGCCTAGGCGGTACATAATTAAGAATTAGAAGCGTAATAGATATTCTAACTAGCGAGCCTAACAATAACTTAACTGTTTCGTGGTTATGAAGTACTGTAGGTTCTTATAGTCGCTAAGGACCTTAATTAGAAATCCAGCGCCTTCTAGTTTGGGTCGCTATTACTTAAAGTATCTAATAATAGCTAGTAACTCTTTATCGTAGATCTTGTAATTGTATTCGGCAGGGCTTAGTCGCTTTAAAAAGTATACTATGGGGTGCAATACTCCTTCTTTATTGTATTAAGATAGAATGCCTCCAGTAACGTAATCGGATAAGTTGGCTTCTACAACACTTATTTACTCTAGGTTAAAGTATTAAAGTATAGGTGTAGTAGTAAATATAACCTTTAGATAAGTAAAGGCCTTCTTACATTCTTTATTAAAGATAAAGGTTTTATCCTTTTAGGTTAGAGTAATAAGGGGTAAAACTAGGGCGGAGAAGTTATTAATAAACCGTTAGTAGAAATTGGCAAATCCTATAAAGGCTCTTATATCCTTAACGTTCTCAGGTTCCTGCCAGTTTATAATTACTTTAACTTTCTTTAGGTCTATTTATATACCGTTTATAGAAATAAGAAGTCTAAGGTATAGGACTTCCGTTTTATAAAACTCGCATTTATCTATATCTGATTATAGACCGGCTCCGTATAGGGCTTATAGGATAAGGTTAACGTATTTCCAATATTTGGTTAGGTTATTACTATATATTAGGATGTCATCGATATAAGCAGTATAGAAGATGTCTAGGTAGGGACGCAGGGTGTTATTTATATAATATTAGAACGAGCTCGGGGCATTTATAAGGCCGAATAGCGTTACTAAATATTTAAATAATCTATACTAAGTACGGAATATAGTAAGCTATTTATCTCCTTTTGCTATACGGAGGCGGTTAAATGCAGAGATAATATTAAGCTTTATATAGTAGCGAGCCTTGCTTAGTTAGTTTAGTATCTCCTATATTAACGAGATTGGATATTAGTTCTTAACGGTAACAGCGTTAAGAGCTTAGTAGTCTATATAGAAGCGTAGACCGCTGCCGGGTTTCTTAATAAAGATTACTAGTGCGGCTATAGGCGACGAGCTCGCTCTAATAAATCCTTTACTTAGGTTCTTATCTAGATACTTTTGTAGTACTTAGAGTTTGTTTCAGGACATCCTATATAGGGGTCTAAATCTAGGCTGCTTTCCGTCTTTAAGTACAATCTTATAGTCGTACGATCGGTGTTTTAGTAGCTTGTTAGCTTTCTTCTATAAGAATGCCTCTAGGCGGTTATAGTACTCTACTGGTACCTTTATAGCAGGGTTAGTGTGCTTCTTTAGTGCTAAGGCCTTCTTAATATCAGCTATAGTGATAGTGAAGATCGTATGTTTAGGTTTCTTAGCAAGTTATGCTAATGGAGTAGCTCTAATTATGCAGATATCTAGGGTGCTAAGCTTGTTTGGATTGTCTATAGTTTCTTATTTGGGTTTAGGTTTAGTATTAGGTACAGAGTTAGTATTAGATTTAGGTTCGGGTTCTTTAAGAATCCTTTTTATAGTAGAATACTAGTCCTTCTAGTATTTTTGCGTATTACGCTTAAGCTTCTGCTTAGCTTGGGGCGGTGTAGTGCTTAGTAATAGCTTATGGAATTTAGTGGAGTTTTTAGATCCTTAGTAGATGTCAGTGGAATTCTTATATTAGTGGAATTTGGTAGAATTCCTGGGTTAGTGAAATTTGGTGGATTCCTTAGGTATAGGGTAGACAGTTGTAGAAATTTTAGACTGGTGGATCCTAGTAGATTTTTCAGATTTTAGTTCTAGGTCTAAGTAGCGAGTAGTAAGGCACTTCTGCTTATAACGGGAGGTGGTAAATAGAAGCTTAAGGTTGTCCTAATTAATAGTTACCTTATATAGCTTTATCTAGGGCTGTTTAAGGATTACTAGGTGACCTAGGGTAGTAACGAAAAGCTTAATTAGTTCTTTGTGGTTTAGGTATTAGAGTTTTAGGGCTACTACATAGGTAATACGGCCTAAGATAGTGCGTTTACTATTAAATCTAAATACGTTAATATACCGGTTAAGGGGGGTTAGGGTAAAACTATTATCTTATATAAAGATCTTGTTAATAAATCCTATGCCGCTAGCTCCTGTATTAATTAGGATTTAAGCGTTAGCCTATTAACTATTCTGCTAGAGACAATAGTTAACGGTTATACTATGATCCTAAGAGTTAGAGTTCGTGACATCTAAAGTATTTAATGAGATCCTAAGGTAGAGCTATCCTAGAGAGCGACTTAACTTTAGGATATGCCTTTTAGTGGCGAGCGGGAAGGGGTTCCTATAAAACATTGGTTATAGCTTCGCCCTTATAAGTAGTGCTTATTAGATACGGGGCTGAAACTAAGTAAAGATTAGGGGTGGTAACCGGAAGATTAATACGGTAAACGGTTGCTAGTGTTAGCCGTTTATAAATTGTTTTAGGGCGTAGGTAAGGGGATAAGATAGTATTTTAAGATATAGTCCTTACTTCCGCACTTAAAGTAGAGGCCTAGCTTAATGCGTCTTTCTTATTTAGGGGACCTTAGTAGGGCGTACTCTAGGGTTCTAGTGTTAATATNCATGGCGTTAAGGTGCTTAGGCTGAGATAATAACTTAGTAGACGTTTATGGGGTTGCCGTATTGTATTAGGGGGCGGACTTCGGTGTTAGGCGTAGTATATTATTATACCGTTTATTAACGACGTTAACGCAGGTATTAAGGGCTCCCGGTAAGTTTACGCCTATTAGGGAGGTTTTTAGTTTAGGGCTTAGAGATTTAATAAAGCTATTAATTAGTACGGAGTTGTTCCAGCCTATTTCCCTTGTGTAACGGTTAAATTTGGAGAAGTATACTAGGAAACTTTTTGTTCCTTAAGCTATGTGGTTTATCTTTCTCTAGGTAGTAGCTTAGCGGTTTAGGTTACCGTATAAGGCTTTAAGAAGTATAACTAGGCTTTATACTAAGGTTAGTTAAAGAGGTTTAATAAGGTTAGCTGCCTCTTCTTTTAGTTAACTTAGGGCATAACAAAGTCGGTTGGCTTTAGTTAGGTAACGGTTAGCATTACTAGTTAGCTTATTTTTAAGCTAGCTTAGAAATAATTAGAGTTTTTATTATTTATTAGTAAATACCAGGGAATCTAGTAGTTATTTAGATTGTTTTAGTGTAGTAGTCGGTTTAAGGTAGATAGTTACTATAGGTTCGGGGCTCGCGTTCCGCGTGTTTATCTCTAGAAATAATGTTTGGTCTTAAGGTCCTAATATAGGCATCTTAAGTATACGGATTTCTTCTTAGAGGTCCTTAATTAATCGCTAATATCGTGCTTCTTATTCAGCTTGTTATTAATTTAAAATAGCTTAGTTTTATATAAGGGCGTCTATAAAAGACTTCTGTATTTCTGCTAGTTATTTTTAGAGTGCGGATATAATACCGGCGGCCGTTACGGGGGCTTTAGGGTTGTTTTATATTTTAGAGGTGGTATATAAAGTTAACGCAATGTAGTATTACGGAGTGAGTATAAGCGGCGATAATATATAGTAAGGTAGATATTATTAAGCTATATATATAAACTGTATAAGGAGGTTAAGACGTTACATTAGAAAAGAAGGTAGGAAAATGGGAAGAAAGGGTATATATCGTTAACTTAGTTGCTTAGTTAATACATATATAGGGTAGAATAGGGTTTAGGTTATAGTCCTAGTAGAACTTAGCAGAATTCGGTAGAACTTGGCAGAATATAGCAAAATGCCGTAGATTGCCGTTAGATTGCTATTAGATTGCTATTAGATTGCTATTTCGCGGTTAATCTCTAATTGCTGAGTCGGTAGAAATAGGTAGACGTGTGTAAGGTATCATGAGGATGTCCTGTGACAAATAGGGCGATAAGTTACTAAAAGTGCTCTTTCTGCTTAGAATTCTTAAGGTTAATAAATACCTTATTATCCTTATACTACTTCTTAATTTTATAATACGCGGTGTTTATAAAGGTCTTATTACTAGTATAATAATTATAGACCACCTAGGGACTACCGATAGTAATAAGGCCCACTCATGGTCTAGTAATTATAAAAAGGTTCCTCGCCGTATCCTAGATAAATTTTAGTAAACTAGCAACTATTATATTGTATACTAATAACTCCACCTAGCCGCCTTAGATGCCGTTAACGGTAAAGACCTTAATCTCGCTAACTACTAGCGCAAATTCCCGCTACTTACTGCTATCTTACTAGGCGTAGCACTATTCTTTAAGCGTATATAGCGCTGCGGAGTAGATAGTAAATTAGGCTGTATATAAAATAGTAAGGCTAACCTCTAATAGCTTAAATCTAAAGTTTATTAGCGCCATAGCTACCTAGAATACGTGTTAAGCGTAAACTAGGTTATACATTAATTAGCTAAGCTCGTTTACCTATATAGTACCATTAACGGTAAGGAAGGCGATAGGGTAGTCGTAGCGCAGCATATCCTTAAAAAAGCTCGCCGCCAGCTTTAACTGCTCTTAGTCCTTAACTATTAGGCTTATCTAAAGCTGGCCGTATAGTAGGACGGCATTTATAAGATATACAATGTCTTTAATAAATTAATATTACAGCGAGAACTATACTGTATCCGCACTAGCCGTAAGGAGATGTATATAGAGGGAGATGGATTTCTAATAGTAGAACGGATTATCAAAATCGGGATTAAGGATTGGTTTTAGTTAGTATATATTACTAAGGAGAACCTAAGGTGTAGAGTTGCTAGCCTAGATCTATAGACCTCCTTAGATTAAATATAGTCTACTTTAAATAAACTTAGTAAGACTGCCTAGCTCGGACGCCTTCTTAGCCTTATTATAGAAAACTATGCGTATAGCGCTAATAGAATATATACGAGTCTATAAGACTATATTGGGTATTATAAGAATAATATTAGCCTTCTTAGCCAGGTTTATAATAACTACGTTAGCCGCAAGTATTAATCCTATCTTATTATCTTGCGTTATATTATTACTAAGCATAAATTAGTATAAGTATTAGTAAAATTTGGCGTATTTAGTTGTATTAGGGTCTATAATAGGATATAAGTTTCTGTTACTATCTAGGACACCTATAAGGCGTAACAACTACTAACCTTTAGATAAATCTATAACCTATAACCGCTTATTAAAGCCGGTGGCATTACTAGCCTTAAACGTACGGTAGAGCAGAAATGCTATATTTAGCATAGACGCGTCCTTATTAATTATAGCATAGTTATCCTATTCTTTAAAATACTTAGGACGAGTATTAAAGCCTGCCGCTATTTGCTGTATAATGGTATCCTACTTATAGACCTTAGTTTCCATTAAGCGCATATAGCGGCGAAGGACGATAGGAAATTTGGCGGGATGGCCTTGCGTAATTAGTACCTTATAATCCTCTATAAGCGTATTATTAATTATCTTAGCTAGTATATCTAGTTAGTAATTAAGCGGCGATAGGACCTAGATTCTAGTAGGATTCTACTAGGGCAACCTAAGTTAATACTAGTATCGTATTAAAATAGTTAGAAAGGTTAATTTCCTAACACTACCAGGGCCTTATATTAGCAAAATACCGCCTATTATATGTTTAAGCGCAGTATAGGCACCTATTTACTCTTCGTTAAGTAGCGGCAAGACGGCCTTTGTCACGGAACGAGGTCAGGAGGCTCTGTGAAGGTCGTAGCATTAACTATGGCACACGACAGGATATTGCACAGAGGTGCAAGAGGTGCGTAGGCACGAGCGCTCTATATACTGTGGGTGCCAAGGCTCGCCTAGGGCGAGCGCTTGGCGGTGCTACGGTCGGAATCCGTAACAGCCTTAAGGGCATTATTAACCAAGTTCTTCCCATATTTAGTAATATTATAGTTAAAGTAATTAATACGCGGGAGATCTGTAAAGTTATTAGATAGTACAATTTAGCGCTTAATATAGAAACTGTCGCCTCCTTACTATAGGTAGCGTAGAGTATTAATCTCTTAGGAGATTTCAACCTTAGGGACACGCTCGGTTATAAGATATTTAATACCCTATGCCGTAATTAGGGCCTTACTTAGGTTACTAACTATTATAAAGTTGTCGCTACTTAGGATATACTCTAGAGCGAATATAGGGTTTAGTATAAACTTATAACCTACCTATAGTTAAAAGATAAAAGTATAGTAATTATAGCCGGAGCTAAAGGGAGTGGTATTAATAATAACTCCTTTCTAGCTAGCCTAGCTATCTGCGTCTTTACCTAGAAATAAGATATTAATAATAGAGTTAGTATAAAGGGTAAGACCATTAACTATCTAGATAGTAGCGTAGTAGACTTAGTCTATGCCACCTACATCGGCAAAATATGGTACCCTACCAATGGCCTCAATGGTTGGTGGTTGACGCAATTAGCGCGCAGTTGAGGGCATTTAGCAACTCGACCGACTAGCCTATGTCGTGTTTTTTTGACACGCAGCCTGCGCGCAGCCTGCGAGCAACCTGCGCGCAACCTGCCAGCAATCTGCGCATTTGGCAACCATAATTGTATTTACCTCTTTTATACTAATAGCATATTTTAAATAAATAAAAGCTACTTTAAAGCTATTTATAAGACTAGCAAAATAAATATTATTTTAGATAATTTAATATAATATAGCGATGGTTCTCTTCTACCTATCTACCTATTGACTTACCAACCTGCCTGCATCGCCTACCTGTCTACATTACCTACCTGTCTGCATTGCCTACCTATCTACATTGCCTACCTGTCTGCATCGCCTACCTGTTTGCATCTACCTACCTGTCTATATCTGCCTACCCGTCAGCATCTGCCTACCTGTCTGCATCTGCTTACCCGTTAGNATCTCCCTACTTATGCCTACCTGTTTGTGGTACCTTGATTCAATCGATCGATCGAATCGTTTATAGCGTTCGCTGGCTAGTCGTTGTCGTCTGGCTCTTGCGACGGTCGTCTGGTTCTGGTAACGGTCGTCTGGCTCTGGCGACGGTCGTCTAGCTCTGGCGACGGTGGTCTGGTTCTGGCGACGGTCCTCTCCTACCTGCCTGCCTGTGTCAGTGTATAATTTAATTTGGGGGAGGGGTCGGCCTGATTAAAGGCCCTGATTATATTTGAACGGGTGCCTCCCTAGGAGGCCTTAATTTGATTCGGTGACAGGCCAATATTAAAGCTCTGGTTTAATTTGATTGATCGATTAATTGAATTATTCGTGGTATTTGCTGGCTGGTCATTTAAACGGTTGTCGTCTGGTTCTGGCAACGGTCCGTCTAGTTCTGGCGACAGTCGTCTGGCTCTGGCGACGGTCGTCTGGCTCTGGAACGGTTCGTCCGGCTCTGGCAACGGTCGTCTGGTTCTGGTAACGGTCGTCTGGTTTTGGTAACGGTTGTTCTAGTTCTAGCGACGGTCGTCTGGCGACGGCGACGGTCGTCTAGTTCTGGCGACGGTTGTCTGGTTCTAACGACGGTCGTCCTGGCTCTGGCGACGGTCGGTCTGGTTTTAAGCGACGGTCATCTGGCTCTGGCGACAGTCGTCTGGCTCTGGCGACGGTCGTCTGGTTCTGGCGACGGTCGTCTGGTTCTGGCGACGTCGTCTGGTTCTGGCGACGGTCGTCTGGTTCTGGCGACGGTCGTCTGGTTTCTGGCGACGGTCGTCTGGTTCTGGCGACGGTCGTCTGGTTCTGGCGACCGGTCGTCTAGTTCTGGCGACGGTCCTCTGCTGGCTTGCCGTTCTGGTGCCTCCCCTAGGTAGGGAGGGATGTAAGGAAGGAAGGATGGATAAAAAAAAATAAGGTGGCTACATAGGAGAGGCTATCGGAATATAGCGGAGACCCGATGCAGAGCTTCGTGTAGAGCCTCCGTACGCAGAGCTTCGCGCCAGAGCCTCGTGCAGAGCCTTTGTACGCAGAGCTTTCGTGCAGAGCTTCGTGCAGAGCTTCGTGTAGAGCTTCGTGCAGAGCCTCTGTACGCAGAGCTTCGTGCAGAGCTTCGTGCAGAGCTTCGTGCAGAGCTTCGTGCAGAGCTTCGTGCAGAGCTTCGTGCAGAGCTTTCGTGCAGAGCTTCGTGGCAGAGCTTCGTGGCAGAGCTTCGTGCAGAGCCTCGTGCAGAGCTTCGTGTAGAGCTTCGTGGCAGAGCTTCGTGTAGAGCTTCGTGCAGAGCTTCGTGTAGAGCTTCATGCAGAGCCTCTGTACGCAGAGCTTCGTGCAGAGCTTCGTGCAGAGCTTCGTGCAGAGCTTCGTGCAGAGCTTCGTGCAGAGCTTCGTGCAGAGCCTCCGTACGCAGAGCTTCGCGCAGAGCCTCGTGCAGAGCCTCTGTACGTAGAGCTTCGTGTAGAGCTTCGTGTAGAGCTTCGTGTAGAGCTTCGTGTAGAGCTTCGTGTAGAGCTTCGTGTAGAGCCTTGTGCAGAGCCTTTAAGTAATAAAACTGTGTAAAAATTCATTTGCGTAATTAGCATATAACTTTACTTAATTGCATGGTCAAGGAATATACAGTTAGCTTTTAAAGTTGTTAAATAGGTTTAACTGCCATATCAAGGAATATACAGTTAGCTATTAAGTAGGTCAACTGCGTGTCCAAGAAATATATAGTTAGCTTTTAAAGTTGTTAAATAGGGTTAACTGCGTGTTATTTGACTTTGGATATGTCAAATTGGTCAATTGCGTGTCAAGTTGGTCAATTGCGTGTCGAGTTGGTTAAATTGCATGTCAATTACGCGAAACGCGAAAACCAAAGTCTACTTGAATCTCATCCTGCGAATATTTTCCCGATGTAGGAAGGTAATAAGACGAATAATAGTAGGTACCTAGGGGTTCTAATTAACGGCCTTAAGGCTTATAACTGCGGTATAAAACTAGACCATAAAATACTTAAGAACGCTATTAAACTAATACCTTATGGGGATTTTATATAATGGTCGGTCCTCTACTAAGAGCTATATATTAAGCTGGATATTTATATTATAGTTCTTCTACTAGTAACCTAAAGGATTATTAACGCTCTACTATTATAGGCTCGCGTTTAGGCTCGCAATATAACTATTAAGCCATTTAGTGCCTAGTATAAAGAAGTGGATAATAACCACAGGACTATTTAATAGCATGTCCTAAGCTTTATGGATTTGCGGCGTAAATAGGCCAAAGTCCCCATTAATAAAGAAGTACTTATTAAGTAATATACGCGTACCTAGTATAAGTTTATTAAAGGCGATAACAAACCTAATATAGTAAAGTTGTAGGGTTATAGTATTTTACGGGAGAATACAAGTAAGATACTTAAGCGTAGTTAGATATAATAGTCATTAAGTAACCAAAAAAGCAGCATTAGCAGTATTAACCTTAATGTTATTAGCAATATTAGCATCTATAAATCGGATAAATACTATTTTATATAAATAATAAGTAGGCATTCTACCGGTCTCGTAAGATACCTAGAATATAATGCTATATACTATAATATGCTCTTTAATAATTTATATAATAAACTAAACTATAAGGTGGTCGTTATTTAGAAGCTAGAGTACATCTAAAGGTTTAGCCATTACGGAATTGCTATCCTCTATATAGGTATCTAGATTATCTACTAGGCTATCCGCTACCGGATAAAAGCTGGCTGTATTAAGAGGTTTAGGTAACGGAAAGGTAGTAGCTATACTTAAAGCGGTAGCACCTAGTATATCTACCTTACCTAGAGCGGTTACGGCGTCTATTACCTAAATTAAAGTAGGTCTACTTATACAATTATTAATATTATGCCCTATAACTCTATAGTTTTTATATACCTAACTATAGAAGACAGTTTAATAGTCTAGGGAGCTATAGTTTAGGTAAGTCCGCTTCTTTTTACCCAATAGCTAGGGATAGTCTCGCTTTCTATAGCCTATAGCACTATATTAGTTACACGTTACACTAAAATAGTTACTTTTAAAATAATTAGCTTCCCCATAATTATTATATATAGGGTTAGGGCAGTTAGCTTTAAGATAACCGGCCTTACTATAGCCGTAATAAAGTTAAGAGGCTTTCTTAAGAGGATAATTGGCGCGTATATAGCCGGTAAATAAACAGAGATAGTATTTTAGAGCGTTGTTAGCTAAGAGGTATAGACTACTAAGCTCTAAAAGAAGAGGCTTATTAAGTATAGGGCCCTTATTGTTACCTTACAAGATACCAAAGCCTATAGTCGCTATAGTTAAGGTAATTTTAAAAACTATAACGCCCTTAGTAAACTTTTTATGATTATAGACGTAGTTAACGTCGCAAGTTATAAAATAATTAGTAGGTAGGTCTATTTTAGTAGTAGGCTATATTAAGCGGTGGTTTATATAAACGTATTAGTAAATATAGACCCTCTATTATATAGCTAAGGCCAAAGATAAAATAGCTAACTTACTACGTTATAAGGCTCTATAGCTTAAATAGATCTATAAAGGCACTAGTTATAGAGGTAGATGCTAGTAGGGTAGGAGTAAGGGTAGGTAGTTAGTAGAGTTAGGTTAATTAGTAAAGGTAAGAAAATAAGGCGCGCCTTAACAAAATTATATAAGTAAGGCCTTGGCGGTAAAGTATACGGTTATATACTTTATAGGTTAAACGCGTATAAAAATAAATCTATAGTAATAAGACTAACCTATAGAGGAAGACGCGGTATAGTATAAGTTACGGGAACTACCCTACCTAGCCTATCTCTTAATATAGGCTAGGTAATAGTCTAGCACTATTAAGCTCTTATAGTTTATAATATAAGTATATAGACGTATAGAAGGGTAAGGGAAAAGAGAAGTAAGTAGTAAAGTAAAAGCACTTTACTATAGGCAGGCTAATTACGTTATAGGTAAACGGAAACTTAAACACTATAATCTATTAAAAATATCACTAATAAGCACAGCCTACTACTGCTAGAAAGTATAAGTCTTTTCCTCCCTTAATTAGTAAGAGAAAAGGCATTATTAACTAAATAATCTCTTACTAGAGTACTAGGTGGGGAGTAGGATATTATAAAACTATATATAGTTTTAGATAGATCTAAAATAAAGATATTAAATTTAAGAGACTCTAACGTAATAAATACTATAGTAGAATACTAACCTCTTATATAACACTAAATAGATAAATAGTAAGATAAGTTAACGTTGCTAACCAGCTGGATGCTATTATATACAATATATCTACTATCCTAAAATACCCTAAAATACCCTAAAATGCCGTAAAATGCTATTAATTATATAAACTTATAATATAAGATATAAAACCTCCTACTACCTTTTATAGTAGATATACGTTTAAATAAGTACTAGATATTTATATATAGACATAAATCCCATATACTAGATAATTATTATTCTAGATAAACTTATCTAGTAGGCCCTTAAGTGCTATATAGTATAATAATAATACTAGCGATTACGAAGTAAGTATAATACGTCGCCGTCTACTAGAAGTATTACCTATTATATACTAAGTACTTCGCAGCAATAGAGTCCACACGTATAGATATAGGCTAGCCCTCTAACTCTAGTAGCGCGTATATCCACTAACTTTATATAACAATAAGAAATATAATAACGCCTATAATAAGTGCAATACGTTACTATCTACTAGAAATACTACCTATTATATAGCAAACACTTTATAGTAATAGAGCCCGCATATATAGATATAGGCTAGCCCTTTAACTTTAGCGGCGCGTATATATACCAACTCTATATAATAATAAGAAATACAGTAACGCCTATAACCTCCTATAGTCTACTATACCATAATAACTAGTTACCCCTTTATAGGCACTTAATAAATTACTTATATTAAAAACTATAAAAGTTTGGCGGTACTAAACCGCTACCTAGCCCTAAATAGGCTAGGTAGGGTAGTCCCTATAAGTTATATAATTATACCCTTATTTAACTATACAGTACTAAGTCTAGCCGTATTTACCCTAACTAGTAGTAGTAAACTATAGCTAATTTTACCTCTATACGGGTATATGTAGGCAATTATAAGATCTACCTCTTTACCTCTTCTTAATTAACTTTACTTACTCTACCTTCTATCTCTCCTATAACTAACCTCTAACTACGTCTAATACTAAAGTTATACTAGTATAGCAATAACTAGCTACCATATAAAGCCCTCCTACTTTAATAGTTACCTTTTACTTAATATATGCCGTAATATTATATATACCTAACCAAATAAGCGACTTAATAATAATATAACTATAGGTAAAGCCGGATGCGTAGTATAAGGCGAACTTAAAGCTAACTAAAAATACGGATATTACCTAAGGCTTTAGAATAAGCATTAAAAACTATAATAGACTAAAAGACAAGGTTAAAGATGTCGTAATTAAAGTTAAGCCTAAGTATGTAATATATTGCGGTAACTCTATAATAATAAAAGAAGGGTATATTAAGGAGTTTTATAAGTAACTTTTATAATTTACTAATACTCTACCGGATTAAAAACTATAGGTAATCCTAAAAATTATAGGAAGTGCTTATTTTAATCGCGCGAGGAGGGTACTAAGTACCTCTAAAAGTGGGTATACTCTGCGTAAATATACATTACCCCTAAAGACTAAAGTACGAGATAAGACGACGCTACCTTAGCTACTATATACGATATAGCCTATAGACATTACCATAACCCCACTATATAGTATCCCTTTGCCTTAGCCAGCAACCCTAGCGGTAAATAACGTAATTAATATAGAAGATATTAAGATTAAAATCTAATCTACAGGCTTAATAGGCAGATTAATAGTTAGGGTAGTCTAAGTCTTATATCTAATAAGCGGAAACCTATATATAGCTCTAAGTAAGCTATAGGAGGAACTGTAAGCCTATATAAAGCTTAATATTAATAGTTTACCTAAAAAGAACATCTATATATTGCCGTAAAGATATAAAAACCTTATAATATAGTTAGAGGATATACATATTACAGCTCTTAGCGAAATAGCGCGAAATAGTATAAAGAAGGCCGTGCTTATAGCATTACTCTTACCTCCTAGCTTAAACTTCTAAGTCGCTGCCACTAATAATATACCGCTAGCTAATGAATTTAAGGCGCCTAGACGTAATAGATATAGTGTAAAAGATAGCTAGTAAGTCCTAACGCCGTATAAGGCTAGCAGCAAGAGTAAATTAGAAGAAGGTAAGAAGCGGAGTTATTTAGAATTAGCAGTATATAGCTCCAATAAAGATAGTAAGGGCGAGCCTATTAAATATAAAAAATTAGATAATAGTAAGACTAAATTAGGCAGATATAATAAGTAGCCTTAACTAAGATTGGTAATAAGTGCCCTAGTAAAGGATAATAAAAGCGAGCCGGCCGCGCCTAAGAAGTTAAATAGTTACAAGGCTAACCTAAATAGAAGTAGGAAACGCCCTTAAGTAGAATTAGCAGTAGGCACCCTTATAGAAAATAGTAATAATAAGCCGATTATACGTAGAAGGTAATTAGTAAAGGGAAGATATAACCTATCTACCTATAAGCCTATATTAGCGAATAACTGCGGTACTAGAGAAATTACCGTAGATAATAGCAAATTACCGTAATCTATTACTAAACCTAAAGGTATATACCAGCCTAACGATGTAATAGATAACCCTACTACTACATTACTAACCGTTAATATCCCTTAAAATATTACCGTAGAGGATAGTAAATTACCGTAATGTGCCGGTGGATATAATAATTAGTTCTTATATTATACTAACTCTAAGGATATAGAGAGTAAAGATAAAAATAAGGATTTAGTTAATAATAGCGACTAAGATAAGGATTTAGTTAATAATAATAACTAAAATATAGATGTAGAGGAAGAACTTAACTAGTAAACTTTCTTAGCCCAGCTTTATAAGGCCAGGAAGGATAACCTAAATAGCGCACTAGCGTATATAATAGAGGCGGATCTTTTACTTACTCTAGAGTATTTCCTACTCGTCTTATTAAAAGCACTCTCTAAAACCGCTTTAATTAAACTCCCTAATTAGGGCCTCGCATTAGGCTTTAAATTTAGCCTATACTAAGTAGTATATATAGCTTAGGTATTTAAGTAAGAGAGGATAATTAAAGGAGGCGGTATTTATGTAGACGAACCTAGCGCGGGCAAGACTATATAAATAATCACTTAATAGCTAATAAACTACTTTTATTATTAGAACGTAATAGATATTTAAGAGGCCTAAGCTGCTAAGGATGTAACCTACCACCTATCTAAGATATATCCGCTGGATTTAAAATACCTATAGGTAGTAAAGCAGCCAATTATATGCTACTGCGAAGATAACTCTAAAAAGCTATACCCTATAGACTTATAGCGAGGCTGCTTAGTCGTCCTTACGCCGACCCTAGGCCTACCAGGATTTCTAAAAAACGCAAGTATAATATTATGAGACGGCGCGATTATAAAGCGCCCCAACCCGCCCTAGATTACAATTCTCGCCCCTAGCTACGATAAAGTTAAGATATTTAGTAAACTAAAAAAGGACAAATAGCCGTAAATCCATAAGGCTCTTAAATAGACTAATAAGGAATAATAGGAGAATAATAATAATATATATCTGGTTGGCAAGGCTCTCCTATTATACCTATAGGGTAAAGCTAGGTTTAAGAACAATTATAACCTTACCCCTAATGCGATAAAACTATTAGCGCTAAGACACTTAACCTAATTCCTTTTAATTACTACGCGAAATTATATTACCATACAACTAATACGCGGGTTTATTACTATATAAACTAATATATAGAAATACCTAAATAGCTAATTCCCTAAAACGTATTAAAAATCAAAGAGTGTAATATAGGTTAGGCGTATCCTCTAGGGTAAATACCACCTAGACGCGACTAGTAGAGTCTTAATATTATTTATTAAGGATATAGTTAAGGAGTACCATATTACGTATAATTGCAGCCCTACTATATAGGGTATATTTGTCACAAAACTCGTATTAAGCTGTTCATTAATAAAATGGGTTGATTAATTGATGATCTTAACTTAAGGTTGTCCTAATATAGGGGGCCCCTAGGGCCCTGAAGAGATTTACAATGCACGTGCACGTAACTCGTGCACGGACTACGCCTTTAGAGAATACAGATTATCTGACATACCCCCTTAGCTTTAAGCTCTTTAAGGTCAAAGCTAACCACCTTCTCGTATCCGTTAATAAGTTAATTAAGCCGTAATCTTATCTAAATCCTTCCATCTTACTCTGATCTTCTCCCTTAGGTCCTCTAGTTGCTTCTCCTTATTTAGCTACTCCTTAATATCCACTATTCCAATTATATTAATAAAGCTTTAAAACCTTTGCTTAGGCAGGGCCTTCGTAAGTCTATTAGCAATTATCTCCTTCGTTACTGTCTATTGAAATCGTACTCGTCTTATTGCGTATTCCTGACGTAGCTAGTATTAATAGATGTTAACGTGTTGGAGCTTCATAATTAGCTTTGCCGTGTCTTCCGTGATTAGTTAGAGCGTTTATATATTGTCGCATTTAATAATTAAGGGCTTGTTTAGGCGTAATGTTATTACTTTAAACAGCCTACTAATAAAGATAGCTTCCTTTACTGTCTGTAATAGGGCTAATAACTTAGCTTCTATGCTTAACGTTATAACCGTACCCTACTTATTTGCTCTCTAGGCAATTAGCCCCCTAAATAGCTTTATAATATATCCTTGCGAGCTCTTTCTATTAACGGAGTTGTCCGTAAATAATGCATTACTAGCACAGATAAATAATTGCGCTATACCTCTACCGTCTCTTCCGTTGTCTCGTCCTTTATTACGTATTCCTTTATCTCTCCCTCTACCGTTTATTCCTTCCTTATCTCCTCTATAGTAGATTGCTTTGCTCCTTATGCTATATAGGTACTAAATAACTTTATTTACCGTTTGATGGTGCTCTTAGCCTAGGTTCTAATTAAACCTTACTAACCGTAATACTATAAAGGCAATATCTGGACGCGTTGTAGTGGCTATATAGAGTACTAAACCTAGTTTTCTCTAATATAGTATCGTAGAGGCTGGTAGGGATATAGGACGGACTAATAGGTCTATATTAGGGGACGGACGCGTTAGACGGATCGATTGGTGATTAGTAGGGAGGAGTTCCGATTCTGCCATAGGAGTGTTTAGAAGACGCCCTTTAAGATCTATCTTATACTAGTTAGCTATCTTCTTAATATAAGCTTCCTAGGATAGCCATAAGAGCCTTTAACTACGATTGTATAGCATATAGATTCCTAGGAACCATTTTAGCTCGCTAAGAATACTTATCTGGTATTTCTTGCTTAGCTCCTTAATTACTTCTTAAGCCTTCTTCTTATCTATCTTTTAGTAGCAGAAGACAATATTATTAATATAGAAGAAGACGACTATTTTACCCTTTAGCATAATATACGGCTCCTAAGGTACCTCTTTAAAACCCAATTCTGTTAGCGAGCTCGTAAGATTCTTCTGCCATAACAGTAGTAATCGTCATAGTCCGTAAAGGGCTTTTCTTAAGCGCAGTACTTTGTCTGTTTTTCCTTTATTAAACCCTAGCGGTAGCTTTATATAGACAACCTTATCGAAATTGCAATGGACAAATGTATTAACTGTATCTATCTGTGTCGTTTCTAGGTCAAATTTTGCGGTAATTACTATTAGGGTTCTAAAGGTCGTGCTCGCTAATGTAGTAGCTTTTATAGGTAGGTCTCCTAGAGCCTATTAATTTCTATATACTACTAAGCGTGCCTTATATTTCTGGAGGAATCCGTGCTTATCTATCTTATAGATAAATATCTATATTAAGCTGAGGACCTGCTATCCCTTTGCGTACTTCTTATCTATTTCTTAAAACGACTTTATTTAATAATAAGATTGGAGGTAGGCTCGTTAAGCTTCTTAGAACTAATCTTAAAGAGGATGCGTATTAAGGTCGCGGATTAACTAAGGTGGTAGAGGTAAGTTCTTCCTATATAATCTGACATCGCGTATTCTACCTAATTTTAGCTTACTGTCGTTAAGTTAACTATCAAGGTTAAACTTCCGTCCTGCTAAGAAGGCGCTATAATAGGCTAAAGTAATCCTTTTGGTAACAAAGTCTTTAAACCTATTATTATAGGCTTCCTTAAATAAGTCTTTAACTAAGTTGTTAAACACCCCCTAAGTGTTAAACCCGTCTCCTTTTTGTTAGATAATGTCCTGATCTGCTATATCTAACCTTATAGGGTATTTGACGTAGAAGGCGTATAGAGATTCTTTATCTTCTTTTGTTAGAGGTGGCGTACGATACGCATTTTCGAGAGCTCTTGCTAGGTCAAGATCTGCTAACTTATTAAAGGTTCGAACTGGTTTATCTTTAACGTTGTCGTCTTCCTCTTAAATTAACGGTTTAAATATTTCTTTATTATCTTCTAAAAGAACCTTATTCTTGGTTAGGGTATTAGGGAGTTAAATCTTCTTAATTAGTGTATCTAATTCAGCGTATAGGTCCTTTAAGATATCCGTTCGCTTGCCATTAAAGAATATCTTTTTATTAAAGATAACGTCCCTTATAGAGATAATGATACCTTTATATAGGATCCAGATCCTGTAGATATTGGTAGAGTTATAGCCAACGAGGTAGCTGATATGGGCTCGCGGATCTAGCTTACTTAGCCTTTTCTTCTTTAGCTGGGCGTCCAACGTTATTACGTATGCCCTACAGCCGTAGGCTTTTAGGTGCGCCAGTTGCGGCTTTCTTAATCTCCTATTGGCTAGGAAGGTATAGAACCTCTTATATAGCGATTTCCAACCAAAGCTTTCCCGTGGCGTTCGATCTCAAAGGTAGACTATATAGTTAACTATCTTATTCCATAGGTTGTGTGGTAGATTAATAGCAATTCTTATTACACGTGCTCTTTTAATAATTACACCCCCTAAGCGTTTAGCGGTACCGTTCTGTGCTTAAGTATATAGCGCTAAAGGCTTAAATGTAATCCCTTACGTCTATAGCCATTTAAGGGTTCTTCTTCTCTCTAGCTCGTTGTCTAATCTAATAGTGTTAACTTTAAGGTTATACCTTAGACGAATCTATTAGATAAAATCTTTAAGTACTTATAGTGTCTTCTTTTCCTTACCGTGTGTCGTTATAAAATACAAAAAGGATCTTCCTAAGAAGGTGTTATGGATAAGTATAACTCGTATAAATCTAGTATACGCTTCCTTAAGGTTAGTCTAGTTAATATAAAGGTTAAGATAGGGTTTATTAATTTTCTATTTTAAGAACCTTCTTAAGACCTAACGCTTAATTTTGGCGAGACTGCAATATTAACATTCCGTCGTCTTTGGGCCTTAAAGCTTAACTCCTAGGGCGTTAAGACCTAGATAATAAAGGCTTATAGGTCCTAGATAACCTAGACGCAGATGCTATAGTTATATATTACCTTTTAAATCTAGACGAATATCTCTTAACAATGCTCTGCGCTTCTGTTAACGGTGCGGTAGACGGCTAATATTAAATGCGGATTTTAAGCTTCCTAATTAGATATATTTGATAGTCTATTATTTATAACGTTCTTTTATTTAATATAGGGTTATATTGTCCTTTTGAACTAGAAGATTGTTATCTCCTTTATTATCCTAGTAGTACCCTCGTTTTTAAAGTAGACGAAACAACACTAGGTTCGTATTAAAGTCCATATAAAAGGCAATGTCCTTAAGACATAGGATTCCTTTACTTTTATCTAGTTTTATAACTTAGATAGTAATATTGCCGTAGCCTAGTATAGGGACTTCTAAGCTGCTGGCGATGATATATTTATATCTTAAAGCTTTTCTAAAATTATAAAAATAAGAAAGGTTATTAAAGATATAGAGAGTGGTTCCTAAGTTAAGAATAGTTAATAGCTTTAGTGGATGGAGTTAACCGGTTTAATACAATTCTAGGAATATTATATTAGCTTCTCCCTTAATATTAACTTCCTAGCTCTCGTCCTATTATTATTAAGCCTCGTTTTCTTGTTCTTTAAGTCTAATCTTTATAACTTAGTTAGTAAGATTCTTATTCTTTTCTACCTTCTTTAATGCCCTATTAATGCGAGCATCTCCTATTATAACTCCTGTAGGTCTCTTATCTTTAAATAAACACTAATAGTCCCTAAGGGAGTGTCCTTATATTCCGCACGCTAAGCACTTAGGGGTTAGCTTCTTATAGGACGTCTCCTTATCCATTAGTGTCCTGGCTCTCTTTAAGCGTCTATTATATACTAAGGCTCCTCTTTATAAACCTTTAGTAGTATTAAAGTAATCCTTAATGGCTTACTCTGCGAAGTCTGCATTAAAGGTACTCCCTCTTATAGTAGCATTAGCTTTCTTTAAGGGTCTTATAAGTCCTTCTTATAGCTCTTTTACTACTCTGCGGTATTCGGAAGATCTTAACTTCTATGGGTTATTTAACTCGGTAGTGTACTTTATATAGTAGGCGTTGCTAAAAGGTTAAATAACGTCTACTAAATCTTAAAGCTAGATTCCTTCTAATATTTAAGGGATCTTATACTTCTCTCCTAGTACTATTATATATTCCTATTAATCTAGCTATAGGTTTAATTTTAATAACTGTTTAAACCCCTTAAGGGCTTTCGTGTATTAGTATTGTACCTTCCTCCTAACAAACAACAAGGTAGGTTTGGTGTTCTCCTTTAGTTAAGATAGCCATTCTTTAACTGTTAAGGAAGGGTTAAGCAGTAGCTTCTTCTAAATTAATACTATGGACGTAATCTAGGTGCGTATCTGTTATAGATGCTCTTCCTATTTTAGGAAGTACTTTATATCTTAGTTATAGTATCATCTGCTATTCTCGTACGCCCTCTATTAATTCGTTAAGAGCTATATATATAAGGTTACATTCTTATTGAAATCTATAACTTCTAGATAGGCTGGTTCTTATAGTAGACCTTATTAAGGTGCTGTATTGTCTAGGTTAACGTAAGCCTAAATTCGTTTATCTATAAGGGCTTATAGTTACCAGATCTATTACTCCCAGTCTTCTGGCTTATTAAGGATAATCGTAGTAGACAAACTTAACGGTGGAGTTATTTAACTAATAGGCAAAGGAGGAATTAAGATAGTATTTTTGTCGTTAGGATCGTCCTTATTATCAGGATCGTCCTTATTATTAGGATCGTCCTTATTATTAAGATCGTCCTATAACGATTAAGGTGGAATCTCATGGAATCTCGTGGAATCTCGTGGAATCTCGTGGAATCTCGTGGAATCTCGTCCTGTGACAATTGAGGTAGGATTTCGATCAGGGTCGTTGTGACGATAAGGTGTTAGAGTCTGACGATAAGGTAGAATTTCTTCAAATAATTGAGTAATAGCTGAATAGCTTCTTAAGTCGGCGGACCGGGCTTATAACTGTCACGAAACTCGTATTGAGCTGTTCATTGATGAAATGGGTTGATTGATTGATGATCTTGACTTGAGGTTGTCCTGATGTAGGGGGCCCCTAGGGCCCTGAAGAGATTTACAATGCACGTGCACGTGACTCGTGCACGGACTACGCCTCCAGAGAATACAGATTATCTGATAGTATTTAGCACGCCTAATAACGGAAACCTAATACAACTAATATGGTTTATTATAGTAGGATTAAAGAAGTTAAAGTAGGAAGAAGCTAATAAGCTAAAGGGAATAGAGTTCGAAGTACTGCTTAAGCTTAAAGAAGAAAATATCTAGCTAAAGAAGAAGGAATTTAACTGTCTTTATAAGGATGCGAAGACTAACCTAGCTAGAGTAATAATAGATAGGAAATTTAGCGAACTAGCTATATTTTTCCGTATAGTTATTTTAACGTTTTAGATATATAGAGGGGAGTTAACACTCTAGTTTAACCAGTAAAAGCTTATCCTAAAGAACAGCTATCTTAAATTAGTTATATTATAGGCCAACCCTAATAACACTAAGGCGGCTATAATTATAGCTATAGAGAACTAAGTAAGGATAGAGTAAAGGCGCCGATATAAGGAACTTCTAGCTATATAGGAGGAAGATAGTAGTAATCTAAATACTAAACCCGAAATACTAAAACTTACCTAAGCCGAGTTATATACTAATATAAAAACGGTAATAAGCGTAGCCTAAGTTATTTAATACTAGGACTAGTATGCCCCTATTATAATTAAGTCTAATAAGTCTAATAAGTCTAATAATAAACGCCTAAAAACTTAAAGTTGCATACTTAAGGACCTAATTATTACTAAGTGGACTACTAACCCGCTTAATAAGGAGTTCACTAATATGCTTAACCGCTATTTTTAACAGAATATAAAGTTCTTTTAAGCTAAAAAAATCTATAATTGCGTTTATATCGAAAAATAAACGGATGGTTTAGCGTATAAGATTATTATTACTACTTACTTACCTCTTATACTAGCTTATTAGTTTAATAGGCTATATAAAGAATACGGTAAAAATAAGGTGCTTTACTATGCAGCCGGCATATCTAATATTAAGAAGGCTAAGGCTAGGTAAACCTTCGACATTAATAACTCTAAGTGGATCCTACTTTGCACCTTTATATTAATTAGGCTGTTTATTAACCTATAGCGCATAAATTACACTATTATAGTTAAGCTAAGCCATAAGCTCTTAGAGATAAAGTAACTATTTACTTAGATAGATCGACAAGGATAAACTAAGCCCGTTTAGTATAGTACTATTATAGCTAATTAAAGGTCGGGTGTTAGGTAGAGGGTGTTAAGGTTAGCTAGATTTATATTATTGCTGTATAGGTTGGTATATAAAGAGAAGACCAATTTAAGCTTAAAAGTAGGCTAAGGTAAAAAGGAAGATACTAAGACTATCTAATACTGGTAACAATTATAAGAGTATAATACAACTATAGATAGTTTTAAACACTATATATAGCCGCTATATAGCGAAACCTATTATAATTATATAGTAGCGTATACGTGGGCTAAGGGACGTGTCTTTTAGTAACTTATAGGTAGTAGCGTAGCGTATATAGTAAACTTAGTTAACTAAAATATTTCTAGTATTATTATTTCTAAGAGAGTATTAAGCTATAGCTTACAGCACTTTTATTATTAAGGCGGCGTTTAGCTATAAATTATAGTATTATTATTAGCGGTATAGTATATGGCCGTAAAATGCAACTAAATACGGCTAAATACTAAAATTACTTAATTAGCATAAACCTAATTTAAGATACTAGTAAATTTTTTTATAATACCGCCCCGCCCCTTATACTTACTAATATTAATAAAATATATATAAAATATAAAATATAAATTTTTTATTAATAATATTAAATTTATAAAAATTATATATTTTTATATGCTTAGTAATATTAATAAAGCGTATATAAAATATTAAATTTATAAAAATTATACATTTATATATGCTTAGTAATATTAATAAAGTGTATATAAAATATAAAAATTATAAAAATGATACTTTTATATATGCTTAGTAATCTTATAGTTAGTACTTAGTAGCTAAATACTAATACTTAATTATAAATGCGGCGTTTAGCAGCTAAATGCTAACACTTAATTCTAAATGCCGCATTTGGCAGCTAAATGCTAGGAAATGCTAGAAATGCTAGAAAATGCTAAAATGGCAGAAAAGTAAAAATAAATGCTGGTAAATTTTTTCCTGACGTTAGCGCCTATATAGGTGCTTTACCTACCTTCCCTAATCTCTATATATTTTATACTAACGATTACCTAGCGTTATAACTCTTTAGCCCTTTCTATAGGATATATTTATACTCTCTCCTAATATTAATATATGCTTCGGTCCTACCATATTCCTTCTTTCTTCTCTTCTCTTCTCTTCTCCTACCTACGTTACCGATTAGTGCACTAGAATAACATTTCTATTTATCCTCTTCTTTACCTCTACCTCTAGCAGTGTTTTTTAGGCGTAACTATAATATATAACTTAATCCCTATTGGAACAGCTATAAACGGCTATAAGGCTATGCCGAGAACTGCCTAGTAATAGATTACGCGGGTTATAGCTACTGCAAGCTATAGGACGCATTAGGCAGTGTTATATTACAGCGTTATAATAAAGGCGAAGCCGGACGCCAAAGTAGGTCCTTAGCGAAACTATAGGCTGTATTTAATCTCCTAACAGAGACGGACTATATACGGTGGCTATATTAGCTAAAAGGGCGTAGTGAGATAGATATAGGCGTGATCGCCTAATCTACTCGCGCTATCTACCCCCTTATATTGTTTGTAATATTCGGCTATAGGTAAAGATAAAAGCGAGGCTTTTGCGCATATTTAGAAGGTTAAGCAGCGGCTATAAGCTGTAAAATCCAACGCATTTGTAAAGTTCGATCGACGTTATTGCTTCTATCCTAAAGAAACCTATAGAGCTAGCTGTTTGGAGCGTATTCTAGACGTATTGCCGTATAGTTATCCTCCTAGAAAAGTTCGCTACTATGGTATTATAAGAGTCCATTATGTTAACCGAGTCTCTTATAGATCTCCTTTTCGACTTTAATAAAGCGTTAAGAATTCGCGTCGTTTAGAGCTTTAATAACCTTGTTTTAAAGTTTATCGCGATATATAGTGCCCGAAATTCCCTAGCCGATAAAATTCTCATAGCTATAGCTAGGGGGTAGCACTATAATAAGGTCCATAGTAGGGCTTTAAAGGGGCGGTAAAATCCTAGTGTCTAGCTGACTAATCTATTATTTACCCTAGATTTTAGACGTTATTCTTAGATAAGATTAGTATATATAGCAGATGTACCAACCCTATATTATCCAGATCTTAGTTAGCGTAAATAGTAATGCATTTTCTCTAGTGTTTGTTGTTTACGCTAGTTTAGTTATAAGCTAGCTATAGAGAATGTAAGGCTAAAACTATATTCACGACCTAGCCAGCTAATTTAAATTACGTAATACTACTAAAACTAAACGGTAGTCCGAATAATAAAGTCGGGCGTTAATAATTAATTAACTTATATATATAACGTAAAGGCGCATAAACTGGCTGCAGTTAATTTGCCTTATAAATAAGAACGAGCTATAAGAATTTAATTTTTATAAGATATTTTAGTTAGCGGAGGGGCTATATATCTAGTAACTCTAATATATAGCTAAAATGCGCGTTATAGCGGACGCCTTATCCGTTCTACTGTTTAGCTGGTGGCCTAATTATATATATAATATTCTGTGCTAGAAAGCTTTAATAGTAGGGTAGGGCGAGTCCAGCCGTAAGTTAGCTTAAGAGGTAGCTACTTAGTAATTATTTTATATAAGCCTTTCCGTTAGGCACTAACGCCTAAGTAGCTATAAAGCTATTAGCTGTAGCAATACCTCTATTTTCCCTTATAAATTTCCTTTAACCCTACTTCGGTAATTATTTGCAGCGCAGTCTTATAAAGCCGCTCTCTATTTAAGTCTACGATCTACCTCTTTTTATATTTTTTATGTTCTACCTCTTATAGTTATCTAGCAATTTTATTCTTGCTATTAAGGTAAATATTAGCTTAGCTATTTACCCTTTTCGCTTACCCCTTCCTAGTTAACTATAAGTTGCATTTCTAAATAAAGTGAATATTAACTAAGCCTTTTTTCCTTAGCTACTAATAGGCTAATAGGTCTTGCGCGAATTATAGCCTTCCTAGCCAACTTAGTGTCTCTATTAAAACCTTTTACATTATATTATTTACTTATTAATTATAGCGGTTAGATATTTTAAACTTCTATTTTACTTCCTTTAACGTACTTATAGCTAACTTATATATCTATTTAGAGAGGTAATAAAGCTCTTACCGGGTAAGAAGAAAAGGATATTCTAGGTTACCGTTTCCCCCTAACTACTAAAGATAGGACGATATACTTTAAAGGCAAATATCTTTTAATTATTAACTAAGAAACTAGCGACCGGAAAACGTTTAAAGAAGGTATAAGCAAATATTAGGAATATAAGGTACCTACTAAGTATACTTATTATATTAGAGGCGCTAGCATATATTTTAAAGTCTAGGAGGAGATTACACGTTATAGCCCGAAGACATTAATTAGATAGTATCTATTATTATAACCACACTAGATAGTAAAGGAGATATCTTATATATTATTCTTTAGGAATAAAGCAGCTAAGTATCCTATCGTCTCTAATTCTTATTGACTTCTTTTTTACTTCTATAGCTGACTATTCTAAATAGCCGTTTTAAATAGCTTGGGCAATTTTGAGATGTTGCTAGCTAGTATATTTGTATACATATACTTTATTTCTATTAGTAAAACCATTAGTAGGGCCTTATATATATTTAAAGCTTCTCCTTACCCCTATTTTTCTTAAATAGTGATAATGAATTAGCTAGTACTAGTTTCTCTTACTTACTTTCGTCTTTAATACGCTTTCGTTTTTTATATTTTACTAGCTTCCGTAATAGATTATTAATTACTAGCCATAATTAGTTCCTTATACTGTTTTCACTAATCTAGCAGACTAACCTTTAAGAAATTCGCTATATTTAGAAGACTTTTATAAAGACTCTTCACCTTCCCTAAGTATATATAATGTATCCCACACTATAGGTGGCCATATTTAAACTAACTTAGGCTTAATATTATTAAGGAGGCAGGTAAATATATCTAAGGCCATTAATCCTCTAGCCTAAACGGTAGGTGTAAAAGTAATTTCCTATAAAATTACCCCGTTAGGGCTTAAGCCTTAGATTAACTTATATCTCTTATAGATAAATTCCTTCCTAAACTTTATATCCTTAGAATCGAATTTTAAATCTTTAGAACCCTTAAATATTATAATAATATTTCTTCTAAAGACGGCTAATTGCTTTAATCAGCCATTAGCGAAGAGGTCACCCCTTAATAATTATACGTTTAACCTATATTTCTCGCTTTCCTTCTACGCTCGCTATATCCGCAATTCCTTTAGCACTTTGATTTTATCTTAAACCTTCTTTGCCGCCTCTAAAAGTTTTAAGCTTAAGTCGCTTAAAGTGTCCTACTAGTTATTAGTTGGATAGACCTTATAGAATTTTAGCTGTAATTACTTAGTCTTTTTAAGTAGGCCCTTTAACTGCGAAAGTATTATAGTTACTAATATGCTAAAAGATTGGGGACTAGTAGGTATAGTAGTGGGGGGGGGGGGAAAGAGGGGGGGCTAATTAAACTATATGCTATAGAGGTTAAAAGCTAGGTTTAAGATTTAAAGTTAGGTAGCTGCTTAATTTATATAAGTTTGCAGAACTTTTAAAGCAAAGGTAGCTAAGTTTTATCGCCTAAAGAGAGATGGCGTTAAGTACCTAAAGAATTAGATCTTTAATTAGGGGTTCTTTCTAGAGCCCTTCCTAAATAATGCATAGCTAAATCGCTTACTATAATCCGGCCAGCATTACTAGCACTAATTCTACACTTATATCTTTAATTCAACCTAAGACATTACTTATCTCCTGTATATTAATTAGAGCACTTCTATACTTTAGGCGGTATCTTTTTTTAAGCTTACTCTAGTACTAGAGTTAAAATCCTATATATAAGCCAGGGGACTATTTTTATAAGTACGGCAAGCATGTATACTATAGCTTTATCTACTATAACGGAGATAATATTAACGTATCTTAACTAAAGTCTACTAGGATTAATTTGGGAGGGTAACCTATTACTAGAAGAGGGGTGTAGACGTACCTATAGCACAACTTATGTTATATAAGAAAAGGGCGGATCCGGCCCTAAAAAAGATACTATCTAGCTCCTTTTTTAGATTAGTGTTACGTTACTAAAGTTTTATAGAGTAATAATGCTAGTTGTATTTAAGCCCGTTACGCCAGCGCTTTTACTACCTTATAATGGCACGAATATACCCCCTAGCAGCCTAAGCTAAACGCGTCTATATTATAAGCAGTTAGCGTAGTATCTTATAATTAAAATGCTTAAGGTTGTGTTAAAGATAGTCTAAGCGGCCTAACCTTCTCCGCTTCCTCCGCCTTCTTTACCTCCTTTTATAAGTTTAGGGATTAAAGAGATACCTAAAGCTAGAGGTTCCAAGATTGAAGTTAAGGTGTTAAATAAGATATATACTTACGAAATCCCTAAAATATACTTAGAAATACGCTAATATAGCGTCTGCTATAGCTAGGATAAATAAAGCTGCTAATATAAGACTATAGAAACTTCGCTAGATACGTTAAGTAAGCGTAATATATATAATTAGCATATTTATATCCTTTTGAAGAAATTTGGTCTATCTCTTAGGTGCCTTTAAATATATTAACTTAGATGCTAACTTTTAAGCTAGAAAAGGACAGGAAAGACTATAGTACGTGGGTAGTAATAGCGAACTATTGTCGTAAGTATTGTTATTAGCCTTTTACTACCTACCTAGTATATATAGTAAGGCTCCAGAGCCTCTTAAAATGAGATAGAGTCTTCCTTATCTTCTTTTAATCTGCATTAAATTAATAAAGCATAGGTTATAGAACTATTAGCAGTAGCAAACTGCGAAGGCATTTAGGTTATTATTAATAGAGCAATAAACTGGGAGAAACGAAGCGGTGCAACGTTTAAAGGTAAAAAGACTATATTAGTGCACTTTACGAGAAATATAATAATAATTTATTGCTTAATGTCCGATTCGGATCCCTATTGGGCCCACACGGACTACTCCTTATTTACATATAGGGAGAAAACTCTATTTAAGAAAAATAAGAAAACCCCGTAATCCATCTCCCCGCCTTTTAGGACTCGCCTACTTAGCGCCTATAAGTCGCCTATAGTGCTCTACTACCTTATTGTTTAACCTTTTTAGGAACTACTGCTGCCGTAACAAGCCTACGGACGCGCTAGTATTATAAACTTTTACTCTACTACTATAGAGTTACTAGGGGGCACCTACTGCTCGCCCTTTTGCCTTTTATTACTATTTCCCTTGCAACCTGGAACTAATTTAGCATATTTTAACTAATAAGCCACTAAGTAACCGCCTTAAGGCCTTTTTATATTAAGAGCAGTGTATTATAGTTCTCTATACCAGCTACTAAGAGTATTGTTTCTTAATTAGTGCGTAGGGGGTATAGTAGTATTATATATTTTGGTGTCTATTTTAGCTAGCTATATTTATATCTTGGGCTACCTACTAAGATACCTACTTAGTAAAGCTAATCTTTTAGTCCTATTATTCCTATTCTTAAGAGTGTTNCTATTATATTTTCTACCTTTATTAGGCCTTCTTAGAGCCCTTAAATATTTACCCCCTATAGCGTTAACTATACTATAGCTTAGGTTTGTCTTGCCTAAATTAGCCTCTATACCTTTAACTTCTATTTACCTCTCTAGCGTTAGTCTAACCAGTATTATATTACGGTAGATAGTTTTCTGGCATTCTTACGTGTTTTACTTTAGCTCCTTTCTCTATTTTGCTATTATCTTTACTAACCTCTTACGCGTCTCCCTTCCTCCTCTATATAGGCCTGAGCCCTAAAGCGGCACTATTTTTCTTCTGCTTTCTTTATCTGTTTCTTTAATATCTTTTCCCTACTTTAGGGTTATTAATTTGTTCTCCTATAGGGCACCCTAAAGTCCCTCTATAGTTTACTTAGGCGTGTTTTAATATACTTTATAATATTAGAGTTACGTTTATTTTACGTCCTTTATATTATAGCGGCTTTAATATATAACTATAGGGGGGGAATATTAGATTCCTTCTTAAGTAGTACTGTAGCCGTTTACTTATACCCGCCTATAATACTCTAAAGGCAGGCTGTTTAGACCTTTTAAAGTAGTTTAAGGAGTAATTTAGGGAGGCCCTTTTTAGTTTCTCTAATGGCCCAAATACTGGATCTATATATTATGGTTAGCCGGATAATTGCTATATATAGTAGGCGTAACCTCTAGAAGCATAGACCCTATATGGAATTAATAATCTTAAATAAAGTGATAAACTGTGCTTAGCCTTTACGGGCCGCTTACGCCGTATATATGCTCTACTGGAGCTTATTGTCTACCTATACTTCTAATACCCTTAGGCCCTGAACTAGTTAACCCCTAAAGCCTTAGATGCGAATTATATACTAAAGATCTATAGATTGGTTGCGTTTTCTTATAAAATGGATTAGCTAGTATTTCTTTAGTAAGAATTAAACTTTATAACGTTTTGCCTATTCTATATAAGTATTATAGGCTTTCTCTAGTATTCTATAATTCTTTACGGCTATTAGCCCGTATATAATTAGGTTTATATTATTAATAAAGCCTATCCCCTAGGTCGCCCTTTTCTTAAAGGAGTTAAGCAGGTTGCTTATAAAGAAAAGGAAGAGTATAGGCAAGAGGGGTAATCCTTATAGTATTCCTGTTGTAATTATAATAGGGGGGCTCTAGTATCTGCTAAAGACCGGTAATATTTCTTTCTAGCCTATAAACTCTTAGACAAATTATATAATTTATTTTAGGAAGCCCTTTACCCTAAGGATATATAAAAGACGCTTGTAGGGTATATTATTATAGGCACTACTAATATCTAAACTAAGTATTAATACTATGAAGTCCTTTCGCATTACCTATATAGATTTAATAGTGGTAGTAAGTAGCGTAAATGCTAATAGTGTTAAGTGGTTCTTTCTTGCCCCTATTTAGCTTTGTGGTAGTAAGGCGTATTTCTCTACTATATCTACTATACGTTCCGCTATTACCCTTTTTAAGATCTTACTAAGGGTGTTTTCTAAGGCAATAGGGCGGTAGCTTCCTAGGATTAAGCAACCTATCCCACCTTCTTTTTATAGGATAACCGTTATTATAGATCTTCCGAGTCGTGGGTAGTAGCCTATAGCAAAGTATGCTCTAGCTATATCTGTAAGCTAAGGTGCTATAAGTAGCCTACAGGTTTTTAGGGCCTTATTTAAAATCCTATCTAGTCCTAGTGCTATATTATTTAAAAGGCGGCTAATAGTTCTAGCCATTTCCTTTATTGTTATGTCGCTGTTAACCTATAGGCGAGTTACCGGTATTTCGCCTGTAATATTACTAAGGTCTACTAGAGCTAGTTAGGGGAAGAACCTTTTTATAAGGATCTTTACCTTCTTATTATTATCGTTTATGGCCTATAATTCTCCTACTCTTTATAGGGGTAGTAGGTGTAGGTCTTCTACTAGGCGCCCTACCTTTTTTTTTACCTATTTTGCTATAGCCTAAAGGCCCTTATTATAGGGGAGGCTTAGGTTAAAAGTATATTTATTTATAAACCGTCTCTAGTTATTCCTTACTTCTTTTTTTAGAGTATTCTTTAGCTGGTTTCTTGTGTCTTTATATTATCTCTTATCTTTAGGGTTGTAGCTACTTATATATTTCCTTCTTGCTTATTATTAGCTGGTAATTAGAACTATATATTATATAGACTATGCGTATTATATATAGGGGCCCGGTTTTAAGATTAGGCAGTACTCTTTTAGCCTATTTTTAATTGCTACCTAGATTCTTTCTAGTCTTTAGTTGATTTCCTTAGGGGTGGCTAATAAGCCTCGCTTATTTAGTATTAGATAGATTTCTTCTAGGTTTTAGAGTTGTTATTTAACTGTATTAAGGAAACTATCTATTTTAAGCTTTCTTATTATGTATCTTTTTCTATTTAGTTGCGCTTTAGTATTTAGGTCTAGCTATATCTGGATAGGGATATAGTTTAAGGTAAGTGCCTATTCTTCTTTAGGGTTATACCTTTTGAGTCTCTGGTATAGGCCTTTATTTATAAATATAAGGTTAATTATACTTCTGGCGGTGCCTTATTGCTATATAATTGCTTTTAAGGAGGTGGCTAGCTTAAGGCCCTAGATATCTATAGCTCTTAGTAGGCACTCTAACTATTAATCTATAGTAATATAGATACCCCTCTACCGCGGGTAGTAGAGGTTTATATCTCCTAATAGAATAAACTCTATACCTTTAGTTTCTAGTAAGCTTATTACTAATATAATATTCTCTATTTATAGGACCCCTTTAACCCTAGGGTTATATACATTAATAATTTATACCGGTCCCCTATATGTCTGGATTGTTATAACTATAATATCTGGGTTAACTGCCTGCTATAACTATAAGGATAGGCTAATAGCCTTACTAATTATAAAGTATACGCGTATAGCTGCTTTTAGTTTATATAGAAGCTAGAATCCTTAAGGGCAGTATATTAATTATATAAAGGTATTGTAATACGGTTCTTATATAGCAAGGATATAGTATTTCTCTAAGTCTAGACTGTCTAGTAGGGGCCTTATAAGGCAGTGGTTTGTATTACTGCAGTTATACTATATAATAGATAGGTGGTGGACCCCTAGCGAGGGTCCTTTAACTCTCCTTTATTTCTCGCTTTTTCTATTTTTACTTTCTCTAGGATATTTAGAGCTTTTATTTCTTATGTCTATACCCTAGTTACTACTTATTTTATATAGAGCTTTCTATTCCCGTGTCTTATATTCCTATTAGCGCTTTTATATCTAAATCTGTTATTATTACTAGTTCTTCCCCTGTTCTTACTAGTTAGCTATATGCCCTTTATAGATTAGCTGTAAATGTTATATTTGCCGTATTAAGTTTAATTCTTAATTATCCTAGTCTTAAGCCTACTATTGCTGTCTATAGGGGTCTTCCTATAGGGCGTTCTCTCCCTTATATCCCCTGTGACCCTTATATCCCTAATTAGTCTAATAATATCGCGTGGCGTTACTTCTGGCCCGTTAAGGCTTGGGATAGCTAGCCTAGCCCTTTAGTATTAAAGGTAGGAAACGCTAGGAAGGCACCTGTGTCCCCCTAGCTTATTACCTATTATTTCCATTTATATAACTTAGCGTGTAGTTATTCCCGTAGCTATTAAGCCCTTACCTTCTATCTCCTGTATTTAATGCAGTCTTCTTTCTCCTACGCCTTATATATACTTCGGTAGCAGTTCGCGTATTTTATTTAGTCTTAATTTAAGTAATGTTTTATATTATAGGGGCCTATATAGTGGCCGCAGTATACCTATACTGCGCATATAGATTAGGTGTGTCCCTATTATATATAATAATAGTATTATTTTAGGCGTAGTTTGTGGTTATAGAGCCTTATATTGTATATAAGGCCATTTATAATTATTCCTTTTTAGATAAAGAGTTTTTGCATTTCTAGTGTATATATGCTGACGATAAGGGAGCTATGTGTTTGTTTAGCGTTTCCCTAGCAAGTCTCTGGCGACCCTTATATCCTCTTATTATTTTTATTATATACTTAGTTTGCATTTTCCTATTAAAGCTATTAGATTTAGGTGATTTCGAGTCCTAGTATAAGGCGTTCCATTTATCTTACTATCTCCTATATAATTGCTATATTGTCCGCCTAGCGTCCCTTTTCTACCCTAAGACTTATAGGAACCGCTAGGACTTTAACTAGGTAATCCTTATAGAGTACTTTTATGCTAATACGTTCTCCTAGCCTATCCCCTACCCTTATAGCTCGTTCCTTTACCTATTAGTCCTTTAGGGTAACTCTAATATCTTTACTCTTAAGGTATTAGACTATAATAGCGTTATAAACCTTTTTACGTATCTTTATAAGGACTTCTGTTTCTAATTATCCCCTAAGCCCCTCTACTTATTCTATATTTAGTTATATTATAATTATATACCCGGTTATTAACTTAAGGGGGGTAGGTTCCCTATACTGTAAAAGCGTAGCTACGGCGGCCTAGGTGCGGTTCGCCGGTAAAGGGGGGTTATACTTATTTTTAATTTTGCTTAGCCGTTAAAGGATTTAATTAAGGGTTTGCTAGAGGGGCGCCTAAGGTTTGCTAGACTAGTAGAGCTATTTTGCTAGCTATATTAGTTTATTATAGCTAACGGTTATTCCCCTATAATTCTAGATACTAGATATATCTAATAGGCTTTATATTTTATTAGATGCTTTTTTAATAGAGGTATTTCCGCTTTATAGTGTAGTATTCGCCCGTCTTTATTATAGAGGGCTATTGCTAGGCGTAGTTCTAGCGGTCGCGCGTAAGTGCGAGCTACCGTCGTTTAACGTATGCCTCCCCTGCGATGCATGCATCTTAGGGGGATTCTCTAGGTGTTTTTTAGGGTTCTTTTGGTTGGTTTTGGTCTTTTTAGGCCAGGTGCAGCAAGAGCTCCTTTTTAATGCGTGCGTGACTATCTAAGAAGGTTTATGTTACGAGAAATATAGAGCGGACTAATACTACCCCATTTATAATTAAAGGAAAAACAGTTATACTAGGGTATATAGCCAAGATTTTAGAGGTAGTTATAGATATAAAGCTTTAGTATAAGCAATATATTAAAGCAGCTACTAAGGGCCTTATCGCAGTTATGGTACTAAAGAGACTTTAAATGGTATCCCCTTTAACTATAAGACAGCTATTTAGGGCAACAGTAGCGCCGATAGTAAACTACGCCTTAAATATCTAAATATACGCCTATAGGGGTTCTGCTATAGAGGGTAGCAAGAATATAATAACGATAATCTATAATTGCCTTGGTAGATAGCGCTTATAGTTAGTAATAGGTAATGGAAATAGGTAGCGAGATATATAATATAAAATATATAAGTTAAGAAACAGGTGGTGAGTTATAAGGTAATGCAAACCTTAGTAGCCGGTTATTAGCGACTTAGTTAATTAAGGCACGAGTACAGTAAGAGGGTCGCGTAAGCCTATATAATTAGATTGTCTATAAGCAAGGATCTAAAGCTAAAGAAAGGAAAGAAGAAGAAGAATAGTGCTACTTAAAGTTATATATAATCCTCTAGTTACGTAGTTATAGCTACCTATTAAGTTCTGCTAGTACCGTAACACTAGTTATATTAGCTCTACTAAAAATATTTTATATTATAGTTTTACTTCTTACTTACTCTCTATTTATATTTTAGTTGCTTAATTATTTATATTACGCAGCTAAAGAGAAAGACTATTGTAGTAATTTAAGAATAATGCTGGAAAAGAATATATATAATAAAGCCTTATAGTAGGAACTACAGTGGACTTATTAATAGGCTAGGTATATAGGTAAATAAGAAGTTAATAACGTAATAATAACTAGTGGAGTGGTTGCCTAATAGATTAACTCTAATTATATTCTAAGATTTACTACAAAGGAGAGAACTATCTAAGTAGGGATTGTAGTCCTTTAAATACACAACCATACTCCTAAGAAATCCCCTTTATATATAAGGTACGTGTTATACATATTATATATACATTCCCTTTATATACTACGTATACTGCGTATAACGTTATATAACCTTAGTTACTATTCCTTATTATATAGCTCTATTAGCTCTATCCTAAACTGTACCTAAATTAACTAACTAGCTTCTTCCGACTCCTCTCTAAGTAGTTATAATATTATACTTAAAGCGTCTGTAATACCATCTCCCTTCTTTTTATCTTCGTTCTTAAAGATCTTAAAGATCTCTAAGTTATTTACTAGAGGTATAATATCCGTCTAATTAATTTAGTTAATATTATTACTTATTATACCTAAGGCCCTTTTCTCTTTATAGGCGCAACGTCGTGCCCGTACTATTACTACGATATTATCTCTTAGTAAGATTATACCGTCTCTATATTCTCGCTATTTAAAAGAAAGGTTAGTTTATATTACGTTAATAAGCTTATCTTCGCGATAACCGTCCTCTTACTTAGAGTGCACTAAAGTAAATATTTATTTATCCTACGACGTTTGCTTTATCTCTAATACTAAATATATATAATTTATTACTCTTAATAGTCGTCTAATTCCTTAATTAATTTATTTTAGGGTTTTATATTTAATCTACTATTACACAGCTAGATAGTAAACTATCCTAAGCCCTTACTAAGTTAAAATGTTCTTATAACGTAGAGCAGAAGGCTCTTAAAACCTATATTACGGCATCCGCTTAGTTACTTCGTCTTAAAAAGGTTTATAAGAAGATCTGTTTTAAGGAGTAGAAACTTATAAAATAAGGTTTATAGGAACTTAGCAATAAAAGAACGGATTCTTTTCCGGCTAAAAAGGAAATAAATCTAAGTAGTTTAGCAACTACTCTTCTTAGGTCCCCCTTAGGTAACTTATTCTTTAGCGATTTTTCTTTATTAATGCTACCTAACCTAATTTCTTCCGATACTCCTATACCTTTCTTATAGCGTTTTTTAGGTTCTCTAGTAGCTCCTAGGTAGTCTTAGTATAGCCTATCTACTTAACCTTATACTATATTTTATTATTAATATCCTTATAACTAATAATCTTTAAAACTTACTATTTGTCTTCTTTCTATCCTTTATATATATCTGCTTTGTAAACTAATAGCTTAATATTTCTGTATACTGGCTTTAGCATCGCAATATGCTATATAGGGTAGATCTTTATTTTAGCTAGTAGGTTTAACTTAAACATAACTAGTAAAATCCTCTATATAATTTTAAAAGGTCCTAGTCTAATATAGTCTAACTTCTTACTTAATTATTAACGCTTAAAAATTTTGTGTAGTAGCTATATTTTATCTCCCTCCTTAAGATCTAGTCCCTTAAATCTCTTAGCATTATAGTACCCTTTTATTCTCTCTTATACTTTCTTTACTAATTCTATAAGGTTTATATAAAGATTTATTAATATCTTTATTCTTTCTTTAGCTATACTACTCGTCTTCTTTACTTATCTTAGTAATAATGATATTCTTAGCTTATATCCATAATTTGCCTTAAATAGTAATATACCTATTCCTTCTTATAGTGTTATATTATATATAAATTATATAACTAGTAATAACAATACCCAATTATTTTATGCATAATTAATATAATGTCTTAGATACTATTCTAGCGTCTAATTTAATTTTTCCGTCTAACCGTCTATCTGCGGATAATATACGGTAGAAGTTACTACTTAAACTCCTTATTCTGCCAAAAATACCTCTTAGAATGCTACTATAAATCTTAAATCTCTATTTAATATAATCTTACTTAGTGCTTTATATTTTATAAATACTTCTTTAATATAGATTCTAGTAACATCCTTTACTAAGATTTCTTCTATACATGCTATAAAGTAGCCCCATTTAGTTAACTTATCCACTATTATTAAGATTATATTATAATCTTATCTAATAATAGGATCTCTTAACTTTAGTAACTTAATAATAAAGTCCTATAATATAACCTTCTATGGTCTCTCTAGTATTTTAATAGGTTGTAACCATCTATATAGCTTATACCTTATTAGTTTATTCCTTTAGTAATCTAAACTCTCTTTTATTACTTTTCTTATAATATTCTAAATTCTGTTAATAATATATTCTTCTTAAAGTCTTAATACTAAGCCTATTGCTCTATTATGTCCCTAAGTTATTCCCTTATAGAAATCTTCTATAAAATGCTCTACTATGCTTCTTAGGATATACTTCGCTTCTCTATACTTATATAGTATTTCTTCTCTAAGATATTTTAACTGTTCCTCTAGCTATACTTTAAAGATTCTTTATACCTAAAAGCTTTTTAGTATCTTATAGACTCTTTCTAGTTTATTATCCTCTTAAGTTACTACTAACTTAAGGTGATTATATCTAATTAATCTATCCTTATCTCTGCGTAGCATTACTCCTAATAGTTTCTCGTTATTCTATAGTTTAGCTTTTTTACTAAGTATATCTACTCTTATATTCTTAGTTCCTTTAGTATATTAGGTCTTAAAATAGTATTTTATAAGCATCTCTGCCTATCTAACTTATCTATAATTAAGTTCTTTTATTATTAGGAACCCTATTAGGTTCTTATACTCTATCTTAACTATAAATAGTTTTTCTACGCCTTGTAAAAATACTCTCTATTTCTTAAGTACTATAACTATTTTTAATAACTCCTTATTATAGACGTTATAGTTTAACTCTAGTAGTATTATCTTTTTACTATAGTACGCTACTGGATACTATGCGTCCTTATACTTCTATAGCAAATATACTCCTAATATATAGTTTAATACATTCGTTTCTATAACCGTGTCTAATCCTAATTAATAGATCTTAAGGATCGGCTCCTAGGTAAATAACTCCTTAAGTTCTTTAAATAACTTTCTTTATTTATCCCCCTATGCCTATAGTTCTTCTTTCTTTATAAGCCTAGTAAATGGTTTAATGTTCTTTAACTATTATACTATAAACCTTCTATAGTAGTTACAAAACCCTAAAAATAACCTTAACTGCGTTATATTCTCTAGTTCTTATTAACTCACTATAGCTTTAATCTTTTTTAGGTCTATACTAATATAACCTAATTTAATAATAAATTTAATATAATCGGTCTTCCTTATAAAGAACTCGTATTTTTTAATTGCTACTAGCATCTATTTTTCCTATAATCTCTTTAAGACCTATTTAATATATTCCCCGTGTTCTTCCTTAATTATTAAGTAGATAATAATATTGTTAAGGTATAATATAATAAACTTATTAAGGTATTCTCCTAATACGCTATTAATTCGTTTCTAAAATGTTACTAGTATATTTATTAATCCGGGTTATATAACTAATAGTTTATATAGTCGCTCTCTTAACCTAAAGGCTGCCTTTTATTTATTACCTTCCTTAATTCTAATCTAATAGTACGCCTATCTTAGATCTATCTTTATAAAGATTTACGCATTACCTATCTAATCTTAAATTTCGCTAATTAAGGGTAAAGGATACCTATCCTTTTAAGTAATACTATTTAACTATTTATAGTTAATGCATAACCTAAGTTTTCCGTTCTTCTTTAGTATAAATAATACTGGATAACCTACTAATAACTATAATAGTCTAATATATCCCTTTTATAAGTTTTCCTAGACAAACTTTTTAAGTGCGCTCGCCTCCTCTTAAGTAAGCTTATAGGTTAGAAAGAACCTTAAACTTATTCCTAGTTTTAACTCTATCTTATAGTCTTATGCTATATATTTTACTAGCTTTTTACCTTTTAGTAACTATAATTTCTTACCATACTTACGGTATCTTTTTAGTATATAACTTAAGCCTTACTTAGTCTCTTTATATATTACTCTAACTTAGTACTATACCAACTTAGTTTATTATCGCATTTTACGGCGTTAAGTATTTTTAATATTAACCTAACCTATAATCTAATTAATCCTTAGGTTATATTTCTATAACTAAGGTATACCTAATACTACCTTATCCCGTCCTAATAGTAGGATATTAAAAGATATCTTAATTTATCTTCCTTTAATAGTTATCTAAATAAGTCCTATTTTAAGATTAATAATCCCTCCTCTATAGGCTATTAGATCTCCTAAAATTATAACTAATAAGTAAGGTTACTTCTTCTATCTATAAGGTAATCCCATTTTTTTAACTACTATTAGTAAGATATAGTTCCGCATTACTCTACTATCTATTAGCGCTTTAAACTACTAATCTTACTAATTAACTTATAAATTTAGGTGTTATCTTTAAATTCCTTTAAGGGTCTAAGGCTCTACTACTAGCTTCCTCTAGTTCTATAGGCCTCTACTTTTCCTAACTATTAGCTATTTAATCCTATTGCACTTAGCTCCTTTCCTAGCCAATACCTAATTCGCTTTTTATCTTTAATATACTATAGATATATATTCTCTAGGTATTCCTACTACTATTATCCGTCTAAGCATTCTTCTATAAGGAATCTTCTTAGTTAAAGTATTAAATCTCCTAACTTTTAAACTTCTATTAGATGCCATCTATGCATATATTTAGCATTCCTATACTATTGCTTATTTAGCGCCTAATATATCCTTATAAGGTATTTCTAATTCTTTTCTTTTAGATTCTTATATATTTTATATATATTATCTATATATACAATCTATAATAGCGTATAGTATACTAGGTGCTTTAGGTTAACTCTTAACTTATNTTTATCTTTAAGTTTAAACCTCTACTATACTAATCTAAATGTTATAACTTTATTTATAGGTACTAAGATACGTCTCTCGCTTCTCTAGTCCTCTAATTATTCCTCTANATCCTTTAACNTTATAATTAAGGCTCCTTTAATATAAGTTATGGCCTTCTCTATAATTGGGTAGTCTGAAATAACTCTTTTATCTAACTATATATAGAAATCTTCCTACTTATCGTTATATCGTTACCTATACTACTTTTAGTACAGCTACTAGGGTATATACGGCTTATCTATAAAAAAGTATCTTCTTATTACTATGTTATAACAGCCTTTTATATATCGTTCTTTAAACCTAGTAGGGATCCTTAAATCCTCTTCGTTTTCTAGTTCGGTAAGCTACTTAACTCTTAGTATACCTGCTCTAGGCCTATTAGTAATTCTTTATATAGGTGCTCTATTCCTAGTACGTCCCAATATACTAAATCTCTTATCTAGTTTCTATTCCTACTATATAATAATTTATTACCTAAATTCTTCTATAGTTTCTTTTAGTTTACGTCTTACGCTTAGATCTTTAAAGTTTTCTTACTTCTTAATCTTAGTATTAATATTTTGATCCAGTTACTAAGTCTTACTCGCAATTTCTTTAATAGTCCTTATTCTATTACTAAAATCTTGGTCCTATAAAATTCTTAATCCTAAGCTTGCTTCTATCTTAAGCTTTGCTTTAGCCTTAGTCTAACTAGGCTTTACTAGTATTCTTATTTTATCTTAAGAGTCTTATATCTTTAGGAAACTTCGTCCTAAGCTTATTTATATATTACTAAACTAAGCTATTACTCTGCTCCATCGGTTATCATCTATTATAGGTCCTTAAGCTTACCTTATCTCGTCTTAAAAGTCTTAAGCTTTTAGCCTTTTACCTTTATTAAGTGCCAAAGTAGCTCGCTATCTTACTTCTCTTATATCTCGCGAAGCGATAGATATCGTATCTAGTGGGGTCTTAATCCCTACTAATATTCCCTATTTTATAGTGGAATTATCCTCTACCTCTTATATAATATCTTTAAGGTCTATATACTCCCAGTAAGCTACTCTTATTACCTTATTATTATAAAATATTTCACTTACGTTAAATTTATTATCCTTAATATTCAATCTACGAACTAGTTCGTTAGTTCCTTTAAGTATAGCTCCTATAGCTAATAGCTTACGCTATATTTAGCGTCTTTATAAATTTAGTATACGTTATTATAACAAAATATAAAACTTTTAATTAAACATTCTTTTGTTCCTTATAGCATATTATTATCCCTCTATACGTATATATCGTCTACTAGTCTTATTTCTTTTACTATATAGTAACTCTAACTACTTCTATAGTCTCTAACGTAATAACCTTATTTTCTATAATTTATATAAACTCCTTCTTTAAACCATTTTTCTTGCTATAGAGTCCGCCTAAACATCTTTTACTACTAAGATCCCTAGTTTAGCCTCTGCTTCTTAGACCTTTAATTACTTAATCCTTATCCTCTAGGTTTCTATAATTTCTTATTTTATCTTTTAAATTCTTTAGTACTACTTAGGTCTATTAGCTCTGCGCTATACTATAGTTTTTAACTTAGCTTTAGTTATTGCGTACTTTACGCCTTATATAACTATAGAACTCTATTCTAGCCTCTCTTAGCCTACTCCCTTTAGTAGATCTAATTATTAATCTTAATTGCTTAATCTATTAGTTCCCTTAGGGTTTCCGCATTTTCTATTAGAATAATTACGTCCTAGACTTTAGCCTTAAGTCCTTACTTATACTATGCCATAAGCGCCTTATTATTCTACTTAACTTATATTACTAATATCTAGAACTACGTTATGTACTTAATTGCTAAGGTTTATTGCATAATATCTTAGAGTTTTCTTTCTACTATAGTTACTGCCTCTAGGTCTCCAAATATCTATATAAGTCGCTCTATAAACCCTTCCTAGCTTATAAATATAAACCATACTTCTTAATTAGTAGTTATTATTCCGTTCGCTTATATCTCTATAAGGTAAGACTTAAACTATTTAAGTGCTCTTCCTAATAGGAATAGTCCCGCATATACTATTCGATCTATAGGTATTAGCAACTTCACTCCTTCTTACGTAACCTTAAAGTGCATTTATATAAGGAATCCTTTAAGCTTTAATCTTTCTTCCAAGTACCTTTTAATTAATGGTAACTTAATCTTTACTGCCCTTATCCCGTTAATCCTATTTTCCAATATTATATTATTTTCTATTAGCTAGTTAACTATCTCTTATAGCTGTCTAACCGTTACAGGTTGCTATAAGTTAGTATTTACTATACTAGTATTGTTACCTAACCTTAAAGTAGTTGCCGCCGTCGATGGCGTTATAGTGGCTGCTTTTGGTAGCATGTTATTCGACTTTATTAATACTATAACCTTAGTAGTAAATATGTAACGAAGCCTTATAGTAGGAACTACGGTGGACTTATTAATAGGCTGGGTATATAGGTAAATAAAAAGTTAATAACGTAATAATAACTGGTGGAGTGGTTGCCTAATAGATTAACTCTAATTATATTCTAAGATTCACTATAAAGGAGAGAACTATCTGGGTAAGAACTGTAGTCCTTTAAATACACAACCATATTCTTAAGAAATCCCCTTTATACGTAAGGTATATATTATACGTATTGTATATATATTCCCTTTATATACTACGTACACTGTGTATAATATTATATAACCTTAATTACCATTCCTTGTTATATAGCTCTATTGGCTTTATTCTAGACCGTGCCTAAATTAACTAACTAGCTTCTTCCGACTCCTCCCTAAGTAGTTATAACATCGTACTTAAAGCGTCCGTAACAATATAGATAAGTCCCTAAAAGTATTATATCCGCTAAATTCTATTGGACCTTTAATAAAATAGTAACTATATATATCCTTAAAGCAAATATAATTTAATAAGAAACTCTCCTTAAGGTCCTAAACAAAATCTGCAAATAAGTCCTTTATAAAGAATATATGTTGTAAAGTAAGTTCCCTTAGAGAAAGCTTAAGTTATTATAAGGTATTTATAGGAAACGTAATACGGTCCCTTTTAGACCCAAATATCTTAAAGCTTTAAAGACCGTAAAGATTAATTATCTTTAATTTATCTATAATCTACTAAGGTATATGCTTTAGAGTAAAATTAAAATCTAAGGATAATTCCTTAAGATTTGGTAAGCATAGTAGTAAGTCCTAAATCCAAATAGTTGGCTTAAAATTACCGTAACGTAATAAATCAAAATTAGACTTTAGAGTAAAAGCGAAGACATTCTTTAGGGCTTCTTATATATATTCCTTAGCAAAATCGTAATGCATTATATTCTCTAGGTAAATTTTAAGAGGCCGACACTGCCCTTTTATAGCCTGTATTTTATCTAAGCAGTACTAAAGCTTTATAGATATTATTTTTCCTAAATAGTAATAAGGGGATTTACGTAGTATAATTGTGTTGCACTTTATATCTTATAAAACTTTTATAATTAAAGAAGAAAATTCCTTAATTATATCTGTATAATTACAGCACCTGTTGTACCAACCGCGTGCTTACGCGTTCGGTACACCAGGTACGCGTTTACGCGTTCAGTGCACTAACCACTCGCTTACGCGTCTGGTGCACTTATGAAGCACTAACTAATTAGGGGGGAGGTGCATTAGTATATAGACCACGTAGTCTGCTTTATACAATTGACAGTCACCATCCAAATAAGCATACGATACTACATGTATTTCGTGCCCATGGATACGACTTACTCGTGCTATTAAGTTAGTACGAACACTGATTAGTGAGCGCGTATAGATCAGCAATTACTCGACACCTCCCACCGAGAGATACACGACAGCGACCACCCGTTTAGACTCCTAGTATAACCTGCTGGAAGGTTGGAAGTCGGGGATTACGGACTATTACCAACTCTGTATACTTATTTAAGTCTTAGTACGGTTTACTAAAAGTTATAGACGCGAATACAGACCTTTACGGAACCCCCTATCCTCAACCCTCTTTAAACCTTAAACCCCTATTCCTACTACACCCTCCCTTAATACCCCCGACCTCTTTTCGGACCCCTTACGGAGACCTCTACCCTTCTACGAACCGTTATAGACCCGTTAATCGCCTTTACGGACTACTATAAGACCCCTTAAACTGTTACGGACCCGCTAATTGATTTTACGGACCGTTATAAGACCTCCTCCACCCGCTATAAGCTACTATAACCCGCCATAGCTTATATAGACATACAACGCTATATAATATAGTAGATATAAGCAAGCAAATCAGTAAAGGTTAAAAGAAGTGGAGCTAAGGAGTCGACCTCACGTCTACGGACGACGTTAACGACTATATTAATTTTAAAATCCTTAAATACGGACACTATAAGCTTCTAAACGACGACCTATGGGAGCAATATAAGGAAGACTTTGCGGACTTTACGGAAGCTATTCTTAAGGCTTGTAACCCTACTACTATCCGTAACCTACGAACCCTTTTACGTTACTAAGGTATATGGGTTAAAAAGGATAAATGAGTTACTGTTGTACGGTCCTTATATAATATAATACAGGAGGAGGACCAAACGGAATGGACTAAAGAGAAAATCCTAGACTAGGTTAAAGCTACTAATAATCTCTCTACTTTTCCTAAACTTAATAGCATCGCTGGCCTTATACCTGACCTACTTAACCAAATTTGTTCTATAAACCTAAGCGATTTTAGAATTAATCTTACGGGCTAAAGTAAACCTAGTACTTAAGTTACGGACCGTAATACCCCCGTAAACCAAAATATAGACTAAAACCCTTCCGTCGCTAAAGCCACAGATCCATAACCTGCCTAAGTTATAGATCCGCAAGCTATATATCCACAAGCCATAGATCCGCAAGTTATAGATCTGTAACGCACCTAAGTAAAGACCTACGGTAAGGAACTAGCTAACCTAGCCAAGCTCTATACCGACGAATCTAAGTACAGCGGTGAAAACGACAATTTTAACTTTAAACTGACTATCTTTACGGACCTTTGCTAAAAGGCTAATATTCCTAAATAAGAATTCAGCTAAGCCTACTCTACTATGCTGCGCGGCCTAGCACTTAACTACTACTACACCAACCTTAAGAGTAACCCCCTTGGTGTTCCCTTTGATAAGCTATGCGAGGCTACCCGTAACTACTTTAAAGGACCGGAATATAAGCGTAATATTCTTACCTAATGGGATGCGACCAAGCTACGGACCGTAATTAACAAGAATACTGAAAAATTGACTATAGAGTGCCTACAAATTCTTATTAAAGACCTCCGGCACCTATAGCACGGCCTTAACGCCAAGCTTTAAATAGACGACTTCCTGCATAATAAACTTATTACGGCCTACTAGGAAGTAGAGCCCTGTAAGTACGCCTATTACAAGCCTGTAGACACCTTAGCTGGCCTTATTAACGATTTACGGTCCTCTATTATAACGTACGAAGTCTTAAACCCACTAGGCAGCACTTAAGCCTTTACCACGGATATTTAATATCCACAAATAGACTTAGACGTCTACTTTACGGACCACTATTACCGCTAGCAGCACCCGTACCAACTAAGTCCCCGTAACCCCCGCAGCAACCCCTATACGAAAATATACCCCCACAGATAAACTAGCTAGAAGTGCTTTGTGTACGGTAAGGAAGGATGTTGGTCTATAAGGTATACCTAGGAAGAACGTAATAAGTTTAGGAAGAGACTTAATAGCCATATTAACCAGTTTATTTTGGAATACGAAGGAGAGGAAGTAGAAGAGCCCCCTAATAAGTTAATAGAAGCCCTTATAATTGACTTTAACTTAGACGCTTAGGAGTAAGAGACCTTAGAGACATTCCTAACCACTTTTAGACCTTTTACGGACAGCTAAGCCTTTAATATTATAACCGTATTAGCCGACCGTTCCTTTATATACTTAGTTACGCCCAAAAACTATTCCGTAAGTACCCCCGTTATAGATGTTCTAGATTATAAGTAGGACCTATTTGCATATATTACTATAGAACGCTATACCCCTAAGGAATTCTACGGTGTTATAATTAATATAGGTGCCTCTAAGAAGTCTACCGTAGGCTACGGATAATACCTCGTATATAGGACTACCACAAATAACAATACGGACATTAATATTACGTAAACTGGGGCCGTAAACGCCCAATTCGGCATTAGCTTAACCGCATTAATTAGATTAGTTAAAGTTAAGACTCTAATTAGCCTAGTTAACTTCCACGTAGTAAAAGCGGACACCCCCTTCCTACTCTGTCTTGCAGACATAGATAGGTTATAGGTGTACTATAACAATGTTACGGACACCTTGATTGGCCCTGCAACTGCCCTAGGAAGTAAGTATATTACCCTGCCAATTATATAACGATTTAGACACCCGTTCCTTATATAGGGAGAGACTTTACGGACCTACATTTAGGAATCTTTTAACTATAATCTATACTACCTTACTAGTACTAAGATCTACTGCCTACACCGCCGTTTTGGCTACTTATCAGCCGAAAAGCTATATAGAGTCCTTAAACGCTCTGGACACGACGATGTTAATAGAAAGGCAATTAACTACCTAACTAAATACTACTTCTTTTGCCAGAAATACGGACGTTCCCTAGGCCGATTTAAGTTCACCCTTTATAAGGACCTTAACTTTAACCACTTAGTGTATATAGATATTATATATATTAACGGCAGCCTAGTATTATACATAATTGATAAGGCAACCCGCTATTAAGCCGCCCGTTAGTTGCAAAATATATCTATAAAATACACTTAGGACATTTTACGGACCTGCTGGATTGACACATACGTTAGACCCCCTAAGTATATTACCTACGACGCTGGTAGGAACTTTATTAGCAAGGAATTCTAGTAGTATGCTACGGCCATAGCTATATTAACAAAAGCTGTTCTAGTTAAGGCGTATTGGTCTATTAGGCTTGTTAAGCGAGCTTACCTAGCCTTACGGAGAGCTTACTAGATTATTATGGATGAATGTAAGGATATCTAAAAGGAACTGGCTCTATAGATGGCCGTAAAAGCCGTTAACAATACCGCTGGCCTAGACGGACTAGTACCCACCCTTTTGGTCTACGGAGCCTACCTAAGGATGAGTAACCTAGGCCCTCCTGCCCTGTTTATTACGGAACGAGCAGCTGCAATACGGAAGGTAATGGCTGAAATAGTTAAACTATGGGCCAAATAAGCAGTTAATAGCGCCCTATATTACCGTAACGGACTAGACATAACCTTAGTTTATAACCTCCCGCTTAATTCTGAAGTCCTTATATGGCGTAAAAGCGGCAACTAGACGGGACCTTACTATTTACTGGCCGTAGAAAACGAAATGTGCTGCGTATAACTCCCTAGCGGACCGACTAGCTTTAGGAGCACGTCCATAAAACCCTACTTTCGGCCCGAAAACACCTATAACGTCGAGCTAGATAAACTAGAAGTAACCGTTAAACTAAACGAACCAGAAGCGACTGCCGAATTAGACGAACTGGAAGCACCCTTGCCTACCCTAGAAGTCCCCTAGAAACCCACTAAACCTACTAAACCTACCGTAAAGCGTAGCCGAGGACGCCCCTGAAAGCACCCTATAACTAAGAACCCCGTAATAAAGAACTACCTAACCTCCGTAGGAATATCCGTAAGGCAATCTTCGCCTGCGGATATATCAGTTCTAGTATAGAAAACCCCTTTTACGGACTTATGACGCAAAGAGATTAACGGATTACTTAAGAAGGGCGTCTTTGCGGTTGTAATGGAGAAAGACGTCCTGTAAGGCGTCCGTATATTTAACTTACGCTTTATTAACGAAATTAAGTACCCTGGTACTAATAAAGCCTTTAAAAAGTTAAGGCTTATTATATAAGCTTATAACGACTAGGGAAAGGACTTAGTCCTTACGCAATTACCTATAATTTAATGAGTTAGTTAACGGATTATACTTACACTTATGCCCGGACTATAGTAAAGTAAACCCATAGCTCTTTACCTACGGGATATCTTACAAGCCTATGTATAGTCTAATACTTACCTAAGTAGGGATATCTTTATACGGCTACCCCCCGAGCTTAACCTATAACTAGGAACAATCCTATGGGTTGTAAAACCTCTATACGGAGTACCGGAAGCTAGAAACCATTAGTTTAAGATATACTACTAGCACCACGTTAGTAAACTTAAAATAGAACAGTCGATCTATGACCCCTGCCTCCTATATAGCCTATCAAACGGCCTTAGTATTGTTAGACTCTAAACGGATAATACCCTCTTCCTAGCAAACTAGACCTTTGCGAACGCTAAAGAAACTAAACCGTAAAAGGCTAAGTTCTTAGTAAAGCTATAAGAGCAGTTAACTGAGCAGAACCTAATTAAGTTTAATAAAGGCCTAATTACCTAAAAGGGTAACCTAATTAAGCTGACTTAGGAACGCTAAGCTTAAAACCTAAAGCTTGTTATAGTAAAGCCTACGGACTTTACTAGTTTCTATAGAGAGACCTGTAAGACCGTAAATATAAAGGACTAATACACTATATAGCGTGTAAGAGGCGCCTATATTGCCACAGTCTGCTAACCCGAATTTGCCTATGACTTGTTCTTTACGGCCTAGGCAGTAGATCCGTAAGAAGAAAATATTAAGCAGTTTAATAAGCGTATTTAGTGGCAAATTGACAATGTAGTAAGGGGACTTACTTTTGTACCACTAGACCTAAGTTCCCTTAGCTTACTGGCATTTATGGACGCCTCCTTTACCAATAATAAAGACCTATTATTATAAATTGGCTTTATAATTGTACTTACGGACTGTAATTAGGACGTAAATATACTGTACTGGTCTTTAATTAAGTGCAAATAAGTAACCTGTAGTGTACTAGCTTCTAAACTATATATACTAGCTTATGGATTTAATATAGCAGCCGCAATCAAATTAACGGTCTAGAAGATTTTACAACTAGAGCAGTTACCCCTAGTTTTATGTACTGATTTAAAGTCCCTTTATAACTGCCTAGTTAAACTAGGTATGATATAAGAGAAGAGGCTTATGGTCGACCTAATGTGCTTACGTTAGGCCTATAAATGACGTAAGATTATAGAGGTTAAATGGATTAGCAGCGAAGACAACCTAGTAGATGTTATGACTAAGGCAAAGCTGTGTTAAGCTCTTAAAACCCTAATTAATACGAATAAGCTTAACCTAAAGGTTATAGAATGGGTAGAGCGAGACTAATGGAGTATTTACGGTTCAGCTACGGCCCGTTGGAAGGCCGTATGGTGCATTTACGGCCCGTTAAAAGGCCGTATAGTTTATTTTATGGACCGTAAGCAGGACTTACGGCCAGCTTGGAGCACTATTTAGAAGGCAGCCTAGACGGCACCTCGGGGGAGATTTCCTATGTATTTTCCTTTATGTTTTATGGTTTTATTAAAGCAATTACGGAGGCTGTATATAGGTGGTTTCATTTTTTAAGTACCGCCAGTGTATAATTACAGCACCTGTTGTACCAACCGCGTGCTTACGCGTTCGGTACACCAGGTACGCGTTTACGCGTTCAGTGTACCAACCACTCGCTTACGCGTCTGGTGCACTTATGAAGCACTAACTAATTAGGGGGGAGGTGCATTAGTATATAGACCACGTAGTCTGCTTTATATAATCGACAGTCACCATCCAAACAAGCATATAATACTACATGTATTTCGTGCCCGTGGATACGACTCACTCGTGCTATTAAGTTAGTACGAATAATATCTATTATTAAAGAGGTAGTATTAAGGTTAAACAGAATAGTCTAGAGGTGTTAAGACCTTTTCTTAGCAAGAAAGTCTTCTAATTTATCTAATTTACGGAGATCCACTAATGTAAAGCAAAAGCAGTTATTTTAAAAAGTATTATAGCCTTTATTATAAAGAGCCCTATAACTTAATAATACGCTATTAGTATCCTTAATTAGCAAAAAGCCAATAATATCGCTAAGAATCTCCGTTGGTAACTTAAATATAGGTAGCGTATTTTTTTGTCTTAAAAAAAGGGATAAATTTATATCTTTCTTAACTCGTTTATTAAATTAGCTTGCCCGTTTACCTTTTATAGGTCTAAGTTTAGAGCCTAAATTAGTTCCTAGCCTATTTTTAGTTATACTTTATAGAAATTAAATAAAACTAGGTATTCTTTAAAAATAGAATTAAGTTATAAGCATTAATAAAGCATACTATTAAATCTATATTATTAGAATTTAAATATTACTTAGTGTAAAATATTAAGCTCTTGCGTATTATAGGAAAACTTAAGATTAAGTATCTACTATACAAAACGCATATTATTTGTGACGGCGCTATAGCATATTATTTGTTAAATTCTGCCATATTTTGCCACGCCCTATAATTAGCTCGCCTACTACTAGCGCCTTAGCAGCTAGCTCTATATATATTTATATATATTTACATTAGTCCTAGCAACCCCTTTTCCTTCTCCTTAGCTTAGTATTTTCGTAATATAGCATTTATTTAAGCTTCGGTTTAGAGGTATTTATTTAAGCCATAATATTATTCCCCTTTTTTTATTAGAAGAGTTTTAGTACAAGCGGAATTAGTTAGAAGAGAGTATAGTATATTATATTTAGTAACAATATAAGCTTTTAGATGCCTAGAGATTAAAAAAGGGAGTATTTTTATATCTAAAAGCCTGTAGATCCTAAACTGGAGATTATAACTCTTTATATTTTAACTAAGGCCTAAATAGGTTCTAAACTAAAGCCTAAATAGGGTCCAGACTAAAATAGCAATGCCCTTAGCTATTATAGACAGGTACCCTAAAATTAATTAGATTACCCTTTAATCCGCTAGTATAAGTATTCCTCTATTAGCCGCTAATCGTCCTTAATTTAGATCTGGAAATATGCCTAGCGCCTAGGACCGCCTTAATTAAGAAAAAGAGGGCTCTACTAATAAGAATACCTCCGTATATACTAACTATATAATTATATCTATCTAAGTAAATAAAGCGCTAATAAAGTATAATATTCTCGCATTGGCTTTTTTATAGCTTACACTAGCTGCATATGTTATTCTCCTAGCTACCTTTACTTCTTTTAAGAATTCTTAGATTCTTAGCAATAGTAAAGGTAAAAAGATAGTTTAACGTATAATTTAAAATGTGCCGATTTTACTAGTAGTAGGGATTCTATTTATTATAGGAATATTAAAAACATTCTAGCTATAGTTAGCTTAGCAACACAATTATATATAACTGCTTAGAACCCTATTTTTATAAGTGGTTAGAATTATATAAGCGGAGTAGAGTATTAATTAAGAGGACAGCCCTGGCTTAGTTAATTCGTAGTTTAGGTTTGCTACTACGCTAATTAACGTATATACCGCTTAAGGTAGGCATTAGTCTATAACTATAAAAGTTATAATTATCGTAATTTATATTTATATAAGGAATATATCTATATAGTCTTTATAGTACGCCTAGCTTCTAAATAAGTCTAAAAAGCTTAAGGATAGAAAACTGGTAAACAATAAATAGACACTTATGTTACGGTACTAGCAGAAAACAGTAGATTGCGGCGGCAGAAAGTGGTAGATAGCTATAGTTACGTAACTAGTAGATTGTATAAAACTTTAAGCGGCGCTACTATTCTTCTCTTTTCCTTTCTCTAGCTTTAGATCCTTGTTAATAGAAAATCCAATTATATAGGCTTGTATGCGTCCTTCCTACTATACTTATACCTTAATTAACTAAGTCGCTAATAACTTACACTTTAGTATTATTTATAGGGCGGTAGGCTTTTAAGGTAAATTAATTTAGGATATACCTAGCATTTATCTATAGTAATTTACCTTTATTATTTATGCCAAATAGCATTTTTAGTACTAGAAAGCTTAAATGCATTAGCTATAGCTTTAGAGAAGAATAGTGTAAAACCTATAAGCGAAATACTAAACACTAGCAGCCAGCCCATTTTAGAGTAACGATACGTATTATTAGCTAAGCTTAGTTTGAATTTAGATGCAATACTTTTTTATAAGAAATATTAGTAAAGGAATATGCAGCTATAAGAGTAATAGCACTCTCTTATCTAATATTACTTTGTATAAGGAACTTTCCTATAATCTACTAGTATATAGTATAATTTAGGAACGCTAAAAGGCACTCCTTATACTAGTACTTAACTGGCTCGGTCTATATTAGCTTATTATAGTAATAGTAATAAGAGGGAATAAACAATGGTAAAGTAAGTAAAGGACGGTATAGAGTTGGGGACCGAGCCAGACCCTAAAGAATAGCCTATTTTTAGGTATATCCATTTTTAGCCGCCCTAGTTTCCAAATCCTTAGATTTTTAAGGCCGTATTAGACGGTAATTAAGAAGCAGAAAGCTGTAAGAGTTTTAATATCCTTAGTAAACCTTGAATTTTCTATACTAACTTTAAACGTTTAATTAATAATACGCGTATAGAGCTATAAGCTATGGCTTAGAAACGAGCGAATTCTACTTTAAGGAATTATATAACCCTAGTCTGTACTTTATAAACCCTTAGAATTATAGGGAGACTAATATATAGGAGATAGAGCCTACTTTCTACAATGGGGTCTTATAAATGTTAATAGAGGCATTAGTAGATTAAACTTAGAAAGAACTAATAAATATATAATGCTATCTTAGGTGTAAGTTAATATAAATTAGCTATAAACGTAGAAGACTTAACCATAAAGTCGATTCCTTATTACGTGATTTAACGGCGCTAATATAGTAAAGTACTTTACTAGAATGTGACTAAGAACCTAAAACAACTCTAGTTCTAATAAGCCGCCCCTTAGTAATAAATGACCGCATAACTCTACTTAATCCATGTCCTACCTAACGTCTTCTACATAATACCGCGGTTTAAGAACCTTAGAAATATAAATTAGATGGCTAAAGGGCTATATAAGAGATAATTTAGTAAACTAGGGAAACTTTAGCTTTATCTGTCTGGACGCCTTATTAGGGAGTATTATTAAAACCCCTTACTTTAAAAACGACAATGCAATTCTTATTAAAAGAGCTATATACGAGAGCTTTAATAAATATAGCGGCAATACGGGGCTTTTACAATATTAAGGGCGTTGCGACGCTGGTATTTGGCTTAAGTTTATAAGTAATTATAATCTCCGAGCTTATCTTTGGAATTATAAGGATAATATTACTTTAGAATAACAGCTTTAATAGGGACAAAAAATTGCAGATATAGTCGCTTTTATCTATTTAAACGGCGTGATTTATAGGGACCTATAATGCTATAATATTCTTTTAGACCAAGATTTACATGCAAAAGTCGCCGACTTTAGTGGCTTCTCTTTAGATAGCTCTGCTTTCCTTATTACCGTGGCTTATAGTTATTAATACCCTAGAGAGCTACTATTAGTATAGGCAGATATCTTCGCCCTTAGATCCACCCTATATAAGGTAGCGAGTAGCTAGACTCCTTTTAATAGTTAGACTAATAAAGAGATTAAAGAGTTATTTAAAAGTTATTAATTCCCTAATACGGAATACTTAGGTCTTATAGGCTATATTATTATAAACTACTAGGAAAGAAATTACTATAGTATAGATAAAGTCGCAGAAAAATTTAAAGGTATATTATTTTTGCTAAAAACTTCGTTGCTAATAACAAGTCTAAAGAGCCATTAAATTACTCCTAAATCCTTTGACCCTTCTAAAATAGCAGCATTAGCCTTTACAATATTGGCATTTAGGTTACTCGCGGCGGTCTTATAGGTTTAAAGATTAGTACGTTAATAAGCACACTTAACGTTAAATATACTATTAGGTGTAGTTAAGGTAATTCCCTTTTGCTGAAGAACTACCTAATTATATAATTACTCCGTTTCTACCCTTTATTAGCTTTTAGTCTAGATAAGGAGTTTTGCTATTTAGTACGTTTAGGCAATAGTTTTAGATCTTATAGTTAACTATATAGTTATATGTATACTTTTTAGGGAAAGATATATAGTGGTATATCTTATTTACTATGCTCTCGCAGTATATTTAATAAATATTTATAGACGTCTTAGAAGGTTTTAAGGTGGTGGTTAATATTTAAAATATTTAATAATAGGAAGCGGGGAAGAGATTGCGTACGCTATAATAATACTAAAATATATTCTAAAAATAGGATGGTGTTAAAATTAATACTATAAAAATATAGTTTAATATAAGCATACTAATGCACATTAATACGTACTAAATTATTACGCCTTAGTAAATACCCCTCCTCTACCTAGCAAAATTTCCTAAATATATGTTTATAAAAGTAGAGTGTCTTAAAACTTTTAAATTATATATTTTTTTAATAAAGCTATTAATCTAGGATTCTAAAATTTATACTTAGGCCTATAGTTATAATAGAGCAGGGGGGAATAGCTAAAGTAGCTCTTAACGCCACTAATAGGACGATTAATAGCATAACCAACTATAGTTATATTCTCGCTATAGAGTGGTTTCTATATAAAGAAATAGCCGAAGAATAAGAAGACATTAAGTATAACTTTATTAACTCCCAAGTAAGAGACTTTAGAGGTTAAAACTGCAAATTTATCTCTTAATAGGGTGCGTCTCTTAACCTAGGGATGGACGTTATATAAACCTTAAATAAATGCCGTTAATATACTGGTTAACAATATTGTAAAAGTATAGTAGAGAGCTCCTAAATAATACCTGCTTACTTTACCTACCTCTACTTTAAAAATTGAAGGCAAATCTTTCTTAATTATTGCCTAGAACTTTAACTAAAGAATAAATAAAATAATAGTAGATACTAAAAAGGAAATAAAACATACTAAACTGGATAGTAAACTAATTATTAGTCTTGCTAAGATACTAAGATTTTAAAGACAACTAGTTAAATAATAGAAAGCTACCGCGGTAATTAATATAAATATAAGTCCCATAATTAATAAGTGTTAGGCGTTTTCTAGGGCAGTGTTTACTAAAGAGTCTTCTAGATTTTAAAGGGTCTGGATTTTATCGCCCAGTAAGTCTAAAATGACTTTTAGTATAATATCGAAAATATTTAAAGGTAATATATAGCAGTCCCGTGTGCTATTAGTATACTTAAGATAGAGCTTTTCTATCCCTACTAATAGATTTCTAGGAATGTTTTCGTTAATAAAGTTATTTGCTATATTCTGAGCTGCTATAGCAACAGTATTTACACCACTTTTAATTGCTAACGCAGCTACATTCGCACTGCTCTTAATTGCTAATGCAGCTATATTTACACCGCTCTCGATTACTAAAGCGGCTATATTCCTAGTGCTTAAAGCAGCTATAGTAGGACCCCTAACCACGCTCTTTACTAAGGTAGTACTATTACCTATAAGATTTTAAACCTAGCTAGGAATAGGCTAAAGAATATCACTTATAGCTTATAGGACAACCCCATTAATAGAGTAAAGTTCGTTAAATTTACCTATAACTAGGTATAAGTTTAAGAGTACCAAAAATAGTATTAAATAAATCTATTTACTTATATTTAACGTTACAATACCTATATCCTTAAATTCTGGTTTAAATAATACTAAAAGCCCAAATACTGCATAGCAGATAGCGGCAGTAAAGAAAATAATTAATATGCCAAACTTTACCTATTAGTTATCGTGTTTTTAGCTACTATATTTGCTAGTTATAATAACTCCACTATATTAGCTAGTTAGGCTTAACAGTAAATCTTTCTTAAGCACGGCGTAGTTCTTAGGCGGTTTATAAGTACTTTCTTAGGTGTTTAACTAATAGAGTTATTCTACGGTTTCTTTTAAGTACCTTCCCTTTAGCATAATAAATAGAGATTAAATATCTTTAGATAATAAGATTACTTAAAAAGGCTGCAGAAGTTTTTAGTAAGAGGTTAAGAGATTAAAATTCTTAAGAGTATATAATTGGAAGAGAGTTCTATACTTAAATACCGATTACTAACTAGAAGCTAATCCTAGTATAGTTAGCTCTAAAAGGAGCCAATTTAAGACTCTTTTTATTTTATTTAGGCTTAATTTAGCCTAATAAGGGTTTCCTTCTATAACTAAAATAGCTATAAAGGCAGGTTTCTTACTCTAAAGCATTTATAGTTCTATTTACTAACGTATCCTAAAAAGACGATTTATATTCTAATCCTACTTAAAGGCTTTTTAGTGACTTATAAGCTATAACAAGATTCTAGTAAAGCCTCAGCATAATATAATCTCGTTAGGTAATAAGAGGGTAAAACTATCTATATATAGAGGAACCTAAAAAAAATTTGCTAAGCCTTTGCTTAGTTTAAGGGCCTAAAATAAAAACCTTCCTCTTAAACTAGTAAGGGTTTATTAGAAATACTAATAGATATTCTACTATATATTCTATAAATCTATATATTTAGGGCTGCAAATTACACTTTACTTTTATTACTTAGTTTTTAACCGCAGCTATGTAACTCCTTTAGGATATTTATACCCTTATTTATATATCCTCCCTCGCTCTAAAAAGCCTTGCCGCTACTATATTAATTTATCTAAAGACAATAAATATAGCAGAAGGTAGTCCGCTAAATAGTGGGATACTAACTATAATATCTGCAAGTACAATCGCGAAGCTTCAGTTAGCGCAATTTCTTAAAAATTTAGAGGTTTTATTTTTTTAATAACAGCCTAATAAATATTGGAAGATGGGGCACTAATGAATACGCTAACGATACTGTTAAAATTGTTAGCAAAATCGCTGCTATGGGTGTCCCTCTCTATGCCGCGCGCTATATACTAACTAACATGTTTATAGTAAAAAGAGGTCTACCTTAAGAGCCTTACAAACCTCCTTACAAACTATAACGCAGTATTAATTCCTCCTTGCAATTATTTATTCCCTATAAACTTAACTCCTAAATTCTTTGCACTTGCTAATCTTATAATGTTTATAGGCATTAGCGCTACTATTAAACTCTCCTAACGTATAGCAGCTACTAATCCTCTGCTTATAGGTGTGGTATTATTAATACTTATGGTTAAATTACGATATAACGCCTTCTTTTATTATATCTAGGGTGAAGTGCCTAACCTAGCTCCGTTTAATACTAGAATTAGCAGTATATAGGCTTATAATCTTACTCTTTTATTTATAGTCCCTAGATTATACCTAGTTAAAGTCCTAGTACCTATTCTACTAATATTAACGGTTATATAATTAGCTGGTGCTAAATATTTAAATAGCACCGGAAGGCTGGTAGAGTAAGAGTTTATATAAGACCTAATGTAAATACCTTTTATCGCTAAAGCTAGCAAGCAACTATTAATTAAATAGGTTAACTAGCTAAATAAGCCTATTTATAAACCACTAAATATAACTATAAAAGGAAAGGGGACTATATATATACTATAAGAAATAAACGGAGCGGCTTTTATAGTAGTAATAGTTTAACAGCCTAATAATATTAATAACCTAACTCTTATAACAATAGCAGGACTAGTTATTATATTATTATCCTAGGGGGACATTATAGAGGATTTTATAAAGTTGTTATTTTAGAGAGAAGAGCTTAGTATAGGATATAGATGGCGCAATTCTTTAATGTTTTAGTAAATTAGATTTTAGTTACTTTATCAGCTTTATTTATAGCTAACTTTACCCCCTTAAGAATTTAAACTCGTTACATACAAGTATTTATCTCGCTACTATAGTATTTATATCCGTATAGGCCTTCTAGCCTTACTATACTAAGTTAAGTAGTATAAGAGTAGAATTCCCTGCTAAAGCTAGTCATATAGAAGAATGTATAATTTTTTTTAAATTAGCTTATTGGTGGGTCTGGTGGCATCTAAACCTCTAAGTCTATACTGCTTAAGTATGATTTAATAAGGTAGAAATAGGTACACGCATAAATAGCGACTCCTATCTATATAAGGAAAGGTATTAAACTATAAAATATGTCCTATTTGGCTTCGCCAAAGGACCGGTTCTTTTAGGCTAATTAGGCGTTTAATAAAAGGGGAAAGGTTAGGCGCTACAATTTTTAATTAGTATGGCTAAGCTATATGCCTAGGCTATATTGCTTATAGACTTCGCTTTATTAGTAATAAGAGACCTAAAAAGCCGGTAAAGAGTAATTTAGAACCAGTTTTAGAACCTTTAAATTTAGAAGGGTACCTTTAGCTATATAAGCCTAAGAGCTAGAAATGGCATTTAGAGAGTCTAGAAACGGAGCCTCTACTACTTTAAGTCAATCTTCTTCTTTAAAAGGCCCTATAAGCACTAACTAAGCTTAAAAACGTCGTATCTTTATCTATTTAGACTCTCTTAAACTATATAGCCTTTAACTATATTATAAACAATATATTTACCTCTACTCTTCTTACTAGTAAAACTCTTTAAGCACGTCCTTAACTACTTGCCTATTTAAGACACCCGTAACGTAATATGTAGCTCTTAATAACTCTATTTTATAGGCCTAAATACTTTTTAGCGGAAGTGTTATTGTAAAGTAAAAGTTAATATATTACTAAAAGGCTTAGTAGAGTTTAAAGAATTCCTAAAGCGCGAGCCCTATTATTATATTAAAGAAATTACTCTTAATATGACCTTACTAGACTGGCGTGAACGTCGGCTATTATTAAGCCCTCTTGCCTCTCTCTTTATTATAAGCTTAAGGGTTATAAAGAATTTCACTATAATTGTATATTATAATACTCCTTACCGCTATAGATATAGAGACGAATATAAACTCGCGATTGCACTATTAGTAATAGTAAAAGCTTTGTAAAATAGACCCCTTAAACTCTAACTGGAAAATATAAGGTCTAAAGACCTTCGCAATTTAGATAAATACTTATTAGTCCTTAAGTACGTAAAACTCCTAGATCTTACAGTTATACTTAGTAGATTTTCGCAGCTATAGGTAGGCAGTCCTTCTCGGTTTATACATTACTTATTAAACTTTAAAACTTTATTATTATTTATTAAAACATCTAAACTGGTGTAACGGAATTCCCTAGAAGGTACATATCAGATAAGACAGAAGGAGGTCTCATCTATATTCCAGAGGAACGTCTTATCTATGTTCCAGAAGGAGGTCTCACCTATGTTCTATTTACGTCCCAGAAGACACGGTTAGACAGATAAGGGGCAAAGGGTTTTACTAGCATCTTAGAAAGATTATATAGGGAGCTGGTTCTCCTCTAGAGAAGAACTAGCGATTAGTCTCTAAATAGAAGTGGTTAGAAGCATTTGTCCTTTAATACGTAAAACTTATTCTACCTTTAACTTATCTTCTATTTACCTTTAACTTACCTTCTACTTACCGGTAATACTGTTAATTAGATAATTATACGTTCCGGTTAAGCTGGCCTCTTATAATTCTAATTGCTTATAATCCGTTAGGAACGTACGGCTATTAATTAATAATAACAAACCATACTCCTGTACCCCACGAAGCAACGCCCTCACCGCAAGAGGCTCAAAGAGTTTCCCTAGAGGAGCGCATTCCCTCTTCCTACGAAGAAGCCATGGCTAGTCCATCTAACCTTACGAGACCCTTAGGAACGATTACCGCTAGGGAGTTATTAGAGCGGTCGCTATATAAGACCCTATAAAAAACAAAGGAGTTAGAGATATAATTAAGATAAGTATATTAAAACTACTAAGAACAATTATAAGGACAATTAGGGGAAGTATAGACACCCTAGATATAAAGCGGACTTAAAGGGGTAACGCCACACTATACTATAACGTTAGAAAAACCTAAATTCCGCATAAAGGAACCTAATAAGTACTATAGTAATAGTCTTTAGAACTATAATCGTTTTATCTAATAATATAAAACTAAGTTTCGGCTAGATCTAAAACGTTACTCTAATAAGTATAATCAGACACTAATTGCTTCTACCTTCCTATGTAGCACCGTTAAGAGTTTATAAATACGCTACGAAAAGAAACTTACTATACTCTTTAAATTTAGCAAACTTAGGACCTAGTTGGTTAATTAGGTCTAAGACCCTACTAATTAAGGGATGGACTATAACTAGCGATACTATAACGCCAAACAGCGGGATAGTTAGACTGTGGTCTAGTTTGTAAACTACTTAGAAGAACTAGAAGATAATATACCCTACTTAGATCTATGGGATAACGCTATATGACTTTACTAGCTACTCGCTAAGCTATAACCTAAGATTCAACAGGCCATATAAGAGAAGGGCGAAATTCCTACCTCTTAAGAAAAGCTTATCTCTAAAGCTACTCGGATTAAGAGTGCTAAAAGAGACTATTTAGGCAAGCGAAAGGAACAAGACGCCAATAATAAAGAGCGTAGGACTAGACCTAGCTTTAATAATAGGGGCAGATTCCAACCTAACCGCTCTGCGGAAGGATAACGCGAGTAGGCCTCGCAGCCCTAGAGCAACGCTGGTTAACCCTAAAATAACAATAGGCAGAGACCTAATCCGTAGGAGGGGAACCGGGAGACACGCACCTATTATAACTGTGGCAAGAAGGGCCATATAAGCCGCTTCTGCCAGCAGAAGAAGCAAAAGTCGGCCCAATTAGGAAAAGAGATAGCCTAGTAGATCTTTACTCCCTTATACTAGGCTAGTAAGAGAAGGAGGGAGTAAACTGCCGTATGGTTATTCCTATCTCCATTTAAGTTAATAACAAATAGGTAACGCGAGACTGCCTTATGGACAGCGGCGTAAGTATAGGGTTCATTTCTTAATTACTAGTAAAAGAATTAGATTTGGACCTTAGCGGCTTATAGGTGCGCACCATTTAAAGCATTAGAGGCTACCAGATTCCATACTATAGGGAATAGGCTTTTTCCGTAGCTAGCTAGGACCGCGATGGTCTATAGGACACGCAGAAGATGCGCTTCTATGCTGTAGAAATTAAGGGGTATAACCTTATTTTAGGATACCTATAGCTTCGCCAAGTTAATCCGGACATTAATTAGCCTTCAGCCTCGTATTAACATTGGAAGTCTTAACCGCGCATTATAGTTGAAGATTAAGAGACTTTCTTAAACTATATATAAGAAGAAGGGTGGGCATATACTATATATGCCACTCTTAATACCAAGAACGGGGATATAGGATATTTATTTTTGGATGTCCGGCTATACGCAGTTAAGGAACTAGAGATTCCATAGGAATATACGGACTTAGAGGATATTTCTAGTAAAGAGGCTGTATAAACCTTACCTAACCCTATGTTGGTTAAGTATAAGATAGACATAGGGGATAAACAACCTCCTTTTAGACCGCTGTATAACCTGTCAGAAAATAAGCTGGTAGTACTACGTTAATATATAGTAGACAATCTTTAGAGAGGATGGATTTGGCCCTTTATAAGCCTGGCAGGGATACCAATTATATTTATACCTAAGAAGGACGGGACCCTTCGCCTCTATATTAACTATTAGGCGCTAAATAAGATTACTATAAAGAATTGCTACCCGTTACCCTTAATAGGGAAGCTTATTAACAGGCTATCGGGCGTAAAAATATTTACGAAATTAAATCTAAAAGATGTATACTATTAAATCCGGATTAAAGCTAGCGATAAGTAGAAAACGGCGTTCCGAACACAGTACGGCCACTTTAAGTACCTAGTAATACCATTTAGGCTCACTAACGCACTAGTGACATTTTAGGCCTATATTAATAAGGCATTGTTAGGCCTATTAGACACGATATGTATAGTCTACCTTAATAACATTATAGTCTACTCTAATAACTACAAAGTATATACGTACCACGTGCGAATAGTACTAGAAAGACTGCGGGAATATAAGCTTTATATAAACCTAAAAAAGTATACGTTCTATACTACTAGCATTAATTTTTTAGGCTTTATTATTAGCGTTAACGGAGTATTAATAGAGAAAAGTCGGGTAGACGCTATTAGGGAATGGCCCTACCCTATAACATTTAGAGAAGTATAGGTTTTCTTAGGTATGGCGAACTTTTACTAAACGTTTATTGTTTACTACTTATAAGTAATACTCCTAATTACCGATCTACTAAAAGGATCTAAGAATGGCAGGAAGTTAGGACCCTTTATATTTAGGGAAGCTGCTAAGCAGGCTATAGACCGGTTAAAGGATTTATTTATATCGGCGCCTATCCTAATATACTTCTACTAGGAGCTATNTATATACCTTAAAACAAATGCATCCGGCTTTACCCTAGGGGCAATTATATCTTAATTAAAAGACGGAAAATAGCATCCTNTGGCGTTTTAGTTAAGGAAAATNACCTCTATANAGTAGCGTTATATAACGTATAACTAGAAGCTGCTCNCGATAATCGCAGTAATAAAGCACTAGCGATATTATTATATGGNAAGCAATTATCCTATTAAAGTCCTTACAGACTATAATAACCTAGAATACTTTATAACTATAAAGATGTTAAGCGGTTAATAAGCTAGGTAGGTAAAGGCACTATTGCAGTACAATTTTAAGATTACGTACCGCCTAGGAAAGACAAATCCTACTAATGGGTTATTAAGACGTCTAAATTATGAGATAGGGAGGATCTAGGACAGCATAGGGGAAATAATCCCCATATTGCAAAATTTGCTTAGGAAGAAAGAAGACTCTTTCTCTAAAACTATAGAATTTCGCGGTAGGGTAGAGGTCCCAGCAATATAGCTGCGAAGCGACATAATTATGGAGCCGTAGGATATAGTTATAGACTAGGTTATAGACTAAGCAGATGTCACAAAGTTAGCGTACCCTAGAATTAGCGAGAATTCTATAGGATATGCTAGAGGTGTCGCGGCACCTTTAACTTAACGGCGTATTAGCTGCGAGTTCTCGGATCTAAAAGGGATAGGCGAGATGCCTATCTATAGCGTGGCACACTGCATAATGGTAGGAGAATCTACTAGCACTAATGGTTTAAAACGTCTTATGCTACGCCTTAAGTCTATAATAGCGGCAGGCAAAATGGAAGTAAGCGATCTATATAAAACCTTTCCAGATCTTCTTCTTTAAGCTTAATAAAGGGACGCCTTTACCTCTAGGGAGAGGTAGAAAGATATAGTAGAGACTAACTTAGCCGGAGTTATTAAGAAGCTATAACAGCAAGACTAAAAGGGTCTATTACGCTTTAAGGGTGCTATATATGTCCTAAAGGACTAAGCAATTTAAGATAAAATTTTAAAGGTCTTCTATAATAACCCTTTTAGGGGTTACTACGGTGCTAATAGAACCCTTAAGGCCGTTTAAAGGAAATACTTTTAGGATGGAATATCTAAAGAGGTTAAGGACTATATATTAAGGTATAATACGTGCTAAAGGATATAGATATCCAGGCATCGCCTATACGGCGAGTTATTAGTACTTCCTATTCCGTAGGGACCTATATTAGAATTAATAATGGATTTTATTATAGGCTTACCCCCTACTAAGATAAGAACTAAAGAGGTTGCTAACGTTATTCTAGTAATCGTTAATAGGTATACAAAGTTTTTAGGATACTTTACTGTTATAATAATGATTATAGTAGTAGAACTAGCAGACCTATTTTTAGAACGGTAGCTCTTATTTAGCACGCTAAGGGGAATTATATCTAATAGAGGCACTATATTTAATAGTGCATTTTAGTCTTTATTCTATCTCTTATTAAAAATACGGTAAAGAATAAGTATTACCTTTTACTTATAAATAGACGGGCAAATAGAGCGTCTAAATATATTATTGGAACACTACCTCCGCTACTATATTAATTATTAACAGGATAATTGGATATTGTGGTTAGCTCTAGCGCAGCATGTATATAATATAAGCATTTATAGCAACACAAAAATGACCCCTTATAAAGCATTGTTTGGGGTAAAAGCAAATAACCCCTAGAACGTTAAGGACATTATTCCCAAAAGAAAGGCACTAGCAGCATTTAAAAGAATTAAGCAAATAAGAATTCGTAGAGAGGAACTTAAAAAGCACTTATTAGACACCCAGGCTATACAAAAAAGGTACTATAACAAAAAATATATACTAAAAGAATTCGAGATAGAAGACGAAGTCTTACTATTTATAAAAAATATTTAAATAAAACGTATTAAGAAGAAGCTGGATCACCAGTAGCTCGGACCCTTTAAGATAGTTAAGAAAACTAAAGAAAACTAAGCCTATAAATTAGAATTACTAAAATCTTATCTAATATATCCCATATTTTATATTTTCTTACTAGAGCTATACCGGAGAAAAGATAGTATAAAACTGCCCCTACCTAGCGAAATTAATAGGGAACTGGAATAGAATATAGAAGACATTTTAGACCAAAGATAGCGCCAGAAAAAGCGCGAATTTTTAGTTTATTAGAAAGGATACTCCTAGGCGTATAACAGTTAAGAACCTAAAGAGTACCTTTGGCTAGGATGCGATACCGTAATTAAAACCTTCCTAAGAACTAAAGGTAAAGACTTAGAAATGGTTCCGGATATGCTATAGGTAAAGCAATAGGGAAGACCCTATAAATTAAAACTATAGGAGTAAGTATAGGCATTAAGAACGGAAACGTTTTGCCATTATAATAGGGATCCTAAAATCCTATAAGAGGAAGCCTATAGGGACCTATAGGAGAACTACTAGGGATACTGTTTAAAGAAGACGCTGTATAAGAAGGAGTAGTAGTACTATAAGAAGTAGCCTTAGGGATTTAGAAAGATCCCCTAGGGATAAAAGAAGAGTATCCGGCCTGGCACTGGAGATACATAGTAGAGTTAATAGTACAAAGAGGAGTAAAAGGACAGCCTATAAAGAATTAGAAATTTTAAGAAATTATAAGGCACCTATAGAAACACTACCCGTTTATTATATATAGGGATTATAGTAGTATACTACGTTTATATAGATTATTACTAAAGCTTAAAATAAAGGTATCTCTAAAGTATAAAATTAATTCCTAATAATAGGGCATCCTGGAGGCACCTAAGAGGCACTATATAAAGCTATTCTATAAAAAGAAGAAAAGAGCTAGGTAATAACTTAAACACTAGTAGTAGTAATAGGAGCCTCCTCTTCTATCTTAACGTTATTATTAATGGTATTATCAGCTCCTCTATCCCTAGAAGCATTAGCACTTCCACTAATATTCTTCTTAGAATAATGGGTACTGGAAGGACTAGCACAGGCGGGAGACTAGCGAGGAGAATATTTATTTTAACCGTTGTTGCTATTCTTAGTATCCCTAGGTTCTAAATTAGCATCCAAGCAGGGATTAGAGAGATATTAGCTAAAGGAGTTAGTATAGTTCCCAAGTAAGTCACTAGAGAAACTTACCTAGCTAGAGTAGCCCACGTAAGAGTATAAATATTATTATTAATAAGGACGAGCTGTTTGCATATATGCTCCTAGATACTATATATCTAAGAATATTACATCTCTATAGTGGTGGAAACCCTTATAAAATTAAAGAGTCTATAAGTAAGGGAAGACACCTTCTGTCCCCGCCTATTACTATTAGGATATTAGCGGAAATCTTAGATGGCGTATTAGAGCCTATAAGTCTTATACACATAGATAGTAGGGATCTAGCATAATTAGCGAAATTTAAAATAGGATGGAATGGGAAATACTAGGATATAGGTCTTTCTTCTACTGTAATAATGGGAGCACTTAGATTTATTTTTGCTAAAGTAAGGCATCTTATAAACGTAGGAAGGATCCTACATAAGAGTATAAACGCAGTAATAATAGTATTTTAGGGAAACTGCCATAAAAGTAATAGATGCTGTCTAGGGCGTTATTAGAAGATTAATAATATTGCCGCCGGTCTAGGGACCACAAGCCATTATAAGAGAATACTCTAAAAAGTTAGCATTGTTATAAGAAGATAAGATAGGAATCCTATTACTTATAAACGTGTTATAAGAAGAGAATAAAGTAGCTATAAAAGAATAGCTAGAGACATAGAAGCTAAAAGCGAAGATATAGAGGAAACAGTCTACTAAAAGACAAGACAAATAGTGTTATTAATAAAAAGACATGTAAGAGGCGATAGCTTATAAACTAGAAGAAAATTAAAATAAAGACGTTATCATTAGAATCCATTTTAGGTAAATAGGGATAGTAGCTCGTAAACGTGTTATAACAGAATAACCTCCAGATTAACTTATAACAAACTCTTATAATAAGAAAGGTAAATCCCATCCAATTTTTATTATTATTATTTTAGTTCCATTATAAAAGCATTATAAGGAACTATAGTGGGAAAAGAGTAGAGGAATTAAGGACAAATGGTTTTAGCCGGAACTCTATAAAAGCTTAGTAGAGGCGAAGTCTTAGAGGACCAAGACCCTTAAAGGGGAGGCAATTATAACAAAATTCCCTAGAAGGTATATATCAGATAAAACAGAAGGAGGTCTTATCTATGTTCTAGAGGAACGTCTCATCTATATTCCAGAAGGAGGTCTTACCTATATTCCATCTACGTCTTAAAAGACACAGTCAGACAAATAAGGGGTAAAGGGTTTTACTAGCGTCTTAGAAAGATTATATAGGGAGCTAGTTCTCCTCTAAAGAAGAACTAGCGATTAGTCTCTAAATAGAAGTGGTTAGAAGCATTTGTCCTTTAATACGTGAAACTCATTCTACCTTTAACTTATCTTCTATTTACCTTCGACTTACCTTCTACTTACCGGTGACACTGTTGATTAGATAATTATACGTTCCGGTTAAGCTGGCCTCTTACAACTAGGTAATTGGAGTGCTATTATAGGTATATTAGAAAATATTAGTTCTAAGCAGCTATAAGAGTTAACTGTATCCGGGTATATAATAGGTTATTAAGGTCTTAAAACTGCCCTATAACTATTTAAAGGTTCACTTAAGGCTTTAACTTTAATAAACGTAAAACTTTATAACCTTAGCGAGTTTATAGATATATAATTCTTTATCTTAATATTAAGTATATCCGCCTTTAGAGTATTATAATAAATAGCAGATATATTAGGTTTTTCAAATATTATAAAAGTAACGTAGGCCTTTTAAATAAGCTAGTTACTAATCTTAAGTGTAATATCTATTTCTATAAGTTAAGAAACCCCCCACGCCGAGAAAAATAGGGGGTACTTTAACTTTATACCACTTAAACTATGCATACACTTTAGTGTCTATTATATTTTTATATTATATATATACTATAAGTGATCCTAAACGCGCAGGCACCTTTACACCTAAAAATTACTATTACGTTGTTATTGCCGCACCTAATTTATAGAGAGCCTCCTTTGTCGCAAAACAGACTTCTTCCGCTACAGCACTATTATTACACTTTTACTACTACCAAAACTTATAAAATAGTTCTATTTAAGCCTATAAACTTCACTATAATATTTAAAAGCCATTATTAGCGTTATGGCTGCTATCGTATAAAGATTTACGTAAGGTCGCTACTTATATTACATCAGCAAAATGTTTATACCTTCTAACAGTACTAACAGCTCCTAACAGCTCCTATTAGGGCTGTCAGAACTCACACTCGGCATCCTACCAGGAGCCTGTCAGGAGGTCGCCCGGACCACCAGGACTACTAGGACCTCCAGGACCTCTAGGACTATCAGGACAATCAGGACCATCAGGACAACAATAAAAATTCTAGATTTAAAAATAAGGATAATAACACTCCAGTATTTGCAGCCAGTGAAAAAAATATATAATTTAAAATTTAATTATATATAATCTAAATAATCCAGATCAATCTTTTCTGCCTACCGCCTATATCTATCATGGAGCTCTACAATCAAGCGTCGGGCGATCGACTGAGGAGCCTCTCACGGAGGCTCCAAATCATCGATCGGCGGTGTTCCCGACGACCCGGCCATGTGCTGATTTCCTAACTAGGCCTAGTGCCTGCCTGCCTGCCTGCCTGCCTACCTGCCTGCCTGCCTGCCTATCCTGCCTATCCTACCTATCCTGCCTATCCTGCCTGTCCTACCTATCTATGCCTACCTATGCCTGTCATGCCTACCTATCTATACCTACCTGTCTGTATCTGTAATTTGGGGGAGAGGTCGGCCTAATCGAAGGTTCTGCTTAATTCGAATCGTTCTCTATAGGCGTTCGCTAGCTGTACGTTTAAACGGTAGTCGTCTGGGGTGCCTCCCTAGGAGGCCTTGATTCGATTTAATTCGGTAACGGGCTGATATTAAGGCTCTGGTTCGATTTAATCGATCGATTGAATCGATTGTGGTGTTCGCTGGCTGGTCGTTCGAACGATTATCGTCTGGCTCTGGCGACGGTCGTCTAGCTCTGACGACAGTCGTCTAGCTCTGGCGACGGTCATCTGGCTCTGACGACGGCCGTCTGGCTCTGACGACGGTCGTCTGGTTCTGGCGACGGTCCTCTCCTACCTGCCTCCTGCCTGCCTGCCTATGTCAGTATCCAATTCAATTCGGGGGAGGGGTCGGCCCGATCGAAGGATCTAATTGATTCAGATCGTTCTCTATGGCCGTTCGCTAGCTGTACATTCGAACGGTGGTCGTCTAGGGTGCCTCCCTAGGAGGCCTTGATTCGATTCGGTGATGGGCCGATATCGAAGCTCTGGTTTAATTCGATCGATCGATCAATTGAATCGTTCGTGGTATTCGCTGGCTGGTTGTTCGAAAGGTCGTCTTCTAGTTCTGGTAACGGTCGTCTAGTTTTAGGACGGTCGTCTGGCTCTAGGACGGTCATCTGGTTCTGGCAACGGTCGTCTGGTTCTGGTGACAGTCGTCTGGTTCTAGCGACGGTCCTCTGCTGGCTGCTGTTCTAGTGCCTCCTAAGGTAGGGAGGATGCAAGGAAGGGTAAAAAATAAGGTGGCTACAAAGGGGGTAACTTGGCAGAGGCACGTGTAGGCTATCGGGAATATAGCGGGGACCCGATAGCACTGTGTGTCGCGCCCGATAGCACTATGTGTCGCGCGCGCGCGCACCTAAGGTGGGGGGGGGGGGGGGGTGTCGCATGAAGGGGGGTGTCCGCATGAGGGGGGTGTCGCATTGGGGTGTTGCTTGAGGGTGTGCAGAGGTGTCGCTTTGGGGGGGGGTTATTAGGAGGGGTGTCGCTTAGGGGTATCCTGCCAGGAACCTGACAGGACGATCAGGAAATACTAGTTTCCTGTCAGGACCTGACAGGACCCTGACAGAAAATCAAAGATCCTGGTAGGAGCCTGTCAGGACAACCAGGACGATTAGGAAAATCAAAATCCTGCCAGGAGCCTGTCAGGAGCCTGTCAGGACCTCCAGGACCTCCAGGACAATCAAAATCCTGTCAGGAGGCCTCCAGGATCTTAGCACCCCAACAAAATGCTAATGTAGTACCTGCAATAAAAGTAATTATTAATTAGGCTAGTGCGATACAATCTAGCGCATCTTACGTAACTAGCATGTATAATTTACTTAGATCGATTAAAAGCTTAGCCTATTAGCCTATAGCTATATAAAGCCTAATATATAGGCCGATTTTAGCCCTATAGTTCTATAACCTAACTAAACTTAGCTACTAACTTAACTCTCTAACTTATAGTAGAACTGCCTATAGAAATCGCCACCGTATAAGGGTACGGCTGGTGCGAGTTGGCTATCCTCCCTACTAATAGTAGCAAGTTTAAAGTATTTAGTGCTTTTATTACTAGCTAATTAATTATACTGCTACTAATATATTTGGTAACTAAGTAAAACAGATAAGCTAGTAAGTTAGCCTAAATCTTACTAAAAATCCCAAATTTTAACCTAAGATATCTTAACAACATAATAATAATCTATAAAAACTTAGAGATAAGCTCTATTTAATAAAGTTAAATTAATATATATTTTATTACAATGCCTTTAAAAACCGGCATTATTGTAAGGGGCTAGTCTGACCGGAACGTATAATTATCTAATTAATAGTGTAGAATAAGAGTTATAGGTAAGTAGAAGATAAGTTAAGGTAGAATGATCTTTATAAATAAAGGACAATGCTTTCTAACCTCTTCTATTTAGAGACTAATCGCTAGTCCTTCTCTAGAGGAGAACCAGCTCCCTATATAATCCTTCTAAAACGCTAGTAAAACCCTTTACCCCTTATCTATCTAACCGTGTCTTCTAGGATGTAGATAGAATATAGATAAAACCTCCTTTTATCTTATCTAATATGTACCTTCTAGGGAATTCCGTTATAATTGCCTCCCCTTTAAGGGTCTTAGTCCTTTAAGACTTCGCCTCTATTAAGCTTTTATAGAGTTCCGGCTAAAACTACTAGGGAAAATTCTTAGTAGAAAGGTACTCTATAATGCGGCTTATAGCTAGTTCTTTACTAGTATAGAACCTTACTTTATTCTTAGTTCCTCTACTCTTCTCCTACTATAGTTCTTTATAATGCCTTTATAATAGAACTAAAATAATAATAATAAAAATTAGATGGGATTTACCTTTCTTATTATAAGAGTTTGTTATAAGTTAATCTAGAGATTATCCTATATAATACGTCTATAAGCTACTATCCCTATTTACCTAAAATAGGTTCTAATAATAACGTCTTTATTTTAATTTTCTTCTAGTTTATAAGCTATCGCCTCTTACGCGTCTTTTTATTAATAATACTATTTATCTCATCTTTTAGCAGACTATTTCCTTTATATCTCCGCTTTTAGCTTCTATATCTCTAGCTATTCTTTTATAGCTGCTTTATTCTCTTTTTATAACACGTCTATAAGTAATAGGATCTCTACCTTATCTCTTATAACGATGCTAACTTCTTAGAGTATTTTCTTATAATGGCTCGTGGTCCTTCTACGCATCCCTAAACCGGCGGCAGTATTATTCCTCTCTTAGTAACGCCCTAGACAGCGTCTATTACTCCTATAGCAGTTTCCCTAAAATGCTATCATTGCTACATTTATGCTCTTATATAGGATCTTTCCTATATCTATAAGATACCTTACTCTAGTAAAAATAAATCTAAATACTCCTATTGCCGCAGTAGGAGAAAGACCTATATCCCGGTATTTCCTATTCCGTTTTATTCTAGATTTTACTAATTATACTAGATCCCCGCTATCTATATATATAAGACTTATAGGCTCTAACGCGCCATCTAAAATTTCTGTTAATATTCTAATAGTAACAGGCGGGGATAAAAGGTGTCTTCCCTTGCTTGTAGACTCTTTAATTTAATAAGGGTTTCTACTACTATAGAGACGTAATAATCTTAGATATATAGTATTTAGGAGCGTATATATAAATAGCTTGTCCTTATTAATAATAACATTTATACTTTTACGCGGGCTACTCTGGCTAGGTAAGTTTCTCTAGTAACTTACTTAGGAACTATACTAACTCCTTTAGCTAATATCTCTTTAATCCCTATTTAGACGCCGATTTAGAACCTAGAAATACTAAGGATAGTAACAAAGGTTAAGATAAACGTTTTCCTCACCAGTCTCCTGCCTATGCTAGTCCTTTTAGTACCCATTATTTTAAGAAAAATGTTAGTAGAAGTATTATTAATTCTAGGGATAGAGAAGCCAATAATACTATTAATAATAATGTTAAGATAGAAGAGGAGGCTCCTATTACTATTACTAGTATTTAAGTTATTACCTAGCTCTTTCCTTTTTCTTATAAAATAGCTTTATATAGTGCTTCTTAGGTACCTCTAGGATGCCCTATTATTAGGAATTAACTTTATACTTTAGGGATGCCTTTATTCTAAGCTTTAATAATAATTCTTATAAAGGTACTGCACTACTATAATCCCTATATATAATAAACGGGTAGTATTCCTATAGGTGCTTTATAATTTTTTAAAATTTTTAATTCTTTATAGGCTGTCCTTTTACTCCTCTTCGTATTATTAACTTTACTGCGTATCTTTAGTGCTAGACTAGATACTCTCTTTTTATCCCTAGGGGGTCCTTCTAAATCCCTAAGGCCTCTTCTTATATTGCTACTACTTATTCTTAAATAGCGTCTTCTTTAGACAGTATCCCTAGTGGTTCTCCTATAGGTCCTATAAGCTTCCCCTTATAGGGTTCTAGGATCCCTATTATAATAGTAAAATATTTCCATTCTTAATGCCTGTGCTTAACCTTACAGTTTTAATTTATAGGGTCTTCCCTATTATCTTATCTATAGTATATCCGGAACCGTTACTAAATCTTTACCTTTAGTCCTTAGGAAGGTTTTAATTGCCGTGTTATATCCTAGCTAAAGGTACTTCTTAGATTCCTAACTATTATACGCCTAAAAGTATCCTTCCTAGTGAACTAAAAATTCGCGCTTTTTCTAACGCTATTTATAGTCTAGAATGTCTTCTATATTCTATTCTAGTTCCCTATTAATTTTGCTAGGTAGTAGCAGTTCCGCACTATCTCTTCTCTAGTATAGCTTTAGTAAGGAAATATAAAATATAGAATATATTAGGTATAATTTTGGCAATTCTAATTTATAGGCTTAATTTCCTTTAGTTTTCCTAGCTATCTTAAAGGGTCCGAGCTACTAGTAATCCAGCTTCTTCTTAATACGTTTTATTTAGATATTTTTTTATAGATAGTAAGACTTCGTCTCCTATCTTAAATTCTTTTAGTATATATTTTTCGTTATAATACCTTTTTTATACGGCCTGGGCGTCTAGTAAGTGCTTTTTAAGTTCTTTTCTACAAATTCTTATTTGCTTAATTCTCTTAGACGCTGCTAGTGCCTCCCTTTTAGAAATAATATCTTTAACGTTCTAGGGGTTATTTACTTTTACCCTAAATAATGCTTTATAAGGGGTTATTTTTATACTACTATAGATGCTTATATTATATATATATTACGCTAAAGCTAACTATAATGTTTAATTATCCTATTAATAATTAATATAGCAGCAGAGGTAGTGTTCTAATAACGTATTTAGACGCTCTATTAGCCCGTCTATTTATAGGTAGAAGGTAGTACTTATCCTTTACTATATTTTTAATAAGAGATAGAATAAAGACTAAAATACACTATTAAATATGGTACCTTTATTAGATATAATTCCCCTTAACGTGCTAAATAAGAGCTACTATTCTAAAAACAGGTCTGCCAGTTCTGCTACCGTAATTATTATTATAATAGTAAAGTATCCTAAAAACTTTATATACCTATTAACGATTACTAGAATAGCGTTAGCAACCTCTTTAGTTCTTATCTTAGTAGGGGGTAAGCCTATAATAAAATCTATTATTAATTCTAATATAGGTCCCTATAGAATAGGAAGCACTAATAACTTGCTATATAGGCGATACCTAGATACCTATATCCTTTAGCATATATTATACCTTAATATATAGTCCTTAACCTCTTTAGATATTTTATCCTAAAAGTATTTCCTTTAAACGGCCTTAAGGGTTCTGTTAGCACTGTAGTGACCCCTAAAAGGGTTATTATAGAAGACCTTTAAAATTTCGTCTTAAATTGCTTAGTTCTTTAGGATATATATAGCACCCTTAAAGTATAATAGACCCTTTTAGTCTTACTACTATAGCTTCTTAGTAACTCTAGCTAAGTTAGTCTCTACTATATCTTTCTACCTCTCCCTAGAGGCGAAGGTGTCCCTTTATTAAGCTTAAAGAAGAAGATCCGGAAAGGTTTTATACAGATTACTTACTTCTATTTTACCTGCCGCTATTATAAACTTAAGGTATAGCACAAGACGTTTTAAACCATTAGTGCCAGTAGATTTTCCTACTATTATGCAGTATACTACGCTGCGGATAGGTATCTTGCCTATTCCCCTTAGATCTGAAAACTTGCAGCTAATACGCCGTTAAGTTAAAAGTGCCGCGATACCTTTAGCACATCCTATAGAATTCTCGCTAATTCTAGGGTATGCTAACTTTATAACGTTTGCTTAGTCTATAACCTAGTTTATAACTATATCCTACGGCTCTATAATTGTGTCGCTTTATAGCTGTATTGCTAGGACCTCTACCCTATTATAAAATTCTATAGTTTTAGGGAAAGAGTCTTTTTTCTTCCTAAGCAAATTTTGTAATATAGGGATTATTTCCCCTATACTGTCCTAGATCCTCCTTGTCTTATAATCTAAATATCTTAATAACCTATTAGCAGGATTTATCTTTTCTAGGTGGTATATAATCTTAAAATTGTACTATAATAGTGTCTCTACCCACCTAGTTTATTAACTACTTAACACCTTTATAGTTATAAAGTATTCTAGGTTATTATAGTCTATAAGAACTTTAATGGGGTAATTAATTCCTATACAATAATATTACCAGTGCTTTATTACTATAACTATTATAAGTAACTCCTAGTTATACGTTATATAACGCTATTCTATAGGGGTTATTTTCCTTAACTAAAACGCCATAGGATGCTATTCTCCGTTTTTTAATTAAGATATAATTGCCCCTAGGGCGAAGCTAGATATATCCGTTTTAAGGTATATATATAGCTTCTAGTAGAAGTATATTAGAATAGGCGCCGATATAAATAAATCCTTTAACTAGTCTATAGCCTGCTTAGCAGCTTCCCTAAATATAAAGGGTCCTAACTTCTTACTATTCTTAGATCCTTTTAGTAGATTGGTAGTTAGAAGTATTACTTATAAATAGTAAATAATAAACGTTTGGTAGAAGTTCGCCGTACCTAAGAAAACCTGCACCTCTCTAAATATTGTGGGGTAGGGCTATTCCCTAATAGCGTCCACCTGACTTTTCTCTATTAATACTCCGTTAACGCTAATAATAAAGCCCAGAAAATTAATACTAGTAGTATAAAACGTGCACTTTTTTAGGTTTATATAGAGCTTATATTCCCGTAGTCTTTCTAGTACTATTCGCACGTAGTATGTATATGCTTTGTAGTTATTAGAGTAGACTATAATATTATTAAGGTAGACTATATATATCGTATCTAATAGGCCTAATAATGCCTTATTAATATAGACCTAAAATATCGCCGGTGTATTAGTAAGCCTAAATAGTATTACTAGGTACTTAAAGTGGCCGTACCGTGTTTAGAACGCCGTTTTCTACTTATTACCAGCTTTAATCCGGATTTAATAGTATATATCTTTTAGATCTAATTTCGTAAATATCTTTATATTTAATAGTTTGTTAATAAGCTCCCCTATTAAGGGTAACAGGTAGTAATTCTTTATAGTAATTTTATTTAGCGCCTAATAGTCGACATAGAGGTAAAGGGTCTTATCCTTCTTAGGTATAAATATAATTAGTACCCCTACTAGGCTTATAGAGGGCCAAATCTATCCTCTTTAAAGATTATCCACTATATATTAACGCAGTACCGCTAGCTTATTTTCTAATAGGTTATACAGTGGTTTAAAAGAAGGTTATTTATCCCCTATATCTATCTTATACTTAACTAATATAGGGTTAGGTAAGGTTTATATAGCCTCTTTACTGGATATATCCTTTAAGTCTATATATTTCTATAGAATCTCTAGTTCCTTAACTATGTATAGCCGGACATCTAAAAATAAATATCCTGTATCCCTGTTCTTAGTATTAAGAGTGGTATATATAGTATATGCCTACCTTTCTTCTTATATATAGTTTAGGAAAGTCTTTTAATCTTTAACTATAATACGCGGTTAAGACTTCCGATATTAATACAAGACTAAAGGCCAATTAATATCCGGATTAACTTGGTAAAGCTATAGGTATCCCAAAATAAGGTCATACCCCTTAATTTCTACAGCATAGAAGCGCATCTCCTATATATCCTATAAACTATTACGGTCCTAGCTAGCTATAGAAAAAGCCTATTCCCTATAGTATAGAATCCGGTAGCCTTTAATGCTTTAAACGGTATGCACCTATAAGCCGCTAAGGTCCAAATCCAATTCTTTTACTAGTAATTAAGAAATAAACCCTATAGTCGCGCCGCTATCTATAAGGCAGTCTCGTGTTATTTATTTATTATTAACTTAAATAGAGACAGGAATAACCATACGGTAGCTTACTCCCTTCTTCTCTTACTAGCCTAGTATAAGGGAGTAAAGATCTACTAGGCTCTTTCTTTTCCCAATTAATTTAACTCTTATTTTTTTTACTAGTAAAAGCGCTTTATATAGCCCTTTTTACCGCAGTTATAATAAACGCGTAACTCTTAGTTCCACTTATATAGATTAGGTTTTTACCTATTATTATTCTAGGGCTAATTAGCGTTACTTTAGGGCTTTAAAGCTTACTCGCGTTATTTTTCCGCAGAGTAGTTAGGTTAGGATCTGCCCCTATTATTAAAGCTAGGTCTAGTCCTACGCTCTTTATTATTAGCGTCTTATTCCTTTCGCTTACCTAAATAGTCTCTTTTAGTATTCTTAATCTAAGTAGCTTTAGAAATAAGCTTTTCTTAAGAGGTAGGAATTTCGCCCTTCTCCTATATAGCCTATTAAATCTTAGGTCGTAACTTAGTAAGTAGCTAGTAAAGTTATATAGTATCATCCTATAGGTTTAAGTAGGGTATATTATCTTCTAATTCTTCTAAGTAGTTTATAAACTAGACTANACTCTAGCCTTNNNGCTATTTGGCGTTATNGTATNNCTAGTTATAATCNATCCCTTAATTAGTAGGGTCTTGGACCTAATTAACTAACTAGGACTTAAGTTCGCTAAATTTAAGGGGTGTAGTAAGTTTCTTCTTATAGCATATCTATAAACTCTTAACGGTGCCACGCAGGAAGGTAGAAGCAATTAGTGTCTAATTATACTTATTAGAGTAATATTTCGGATCTAGCTAAAACTTAGTTTTATATTAACGGATAAAACAATTATAGTTCTAAAGACTATTACTATAGTACTTATTAGGTTCCTTTATGCAGAATTTAGGTTTTTCTAACGTTATAGCGTAGTATAGCATTACCCCTTTAAGTCCGCTTCGTGTCTAGGGTGTCTATACTTCCCCTAATTATTCTTATAATTGTTCTTAGTAGTCTTAATATACTTATCTTAATTATATCTCTAACTCCTTTGTTTTTTATAGGGTCTTATATAGTAACCACTCCGATAACTTCCTAGTGGTAATTATTCCTAAAGGTCTCGTAAGGTTAGATAGACTAGCCGTAGCTTTTTTATAGGAAGAGGGAATACGCTCCTTTAGGGAGACTCTTTAAGCCTCTTATAGTAGGGGCGTCGTTTTAGGGGGTAAGGAGGTATAGCCCGTTATTATTAATTAATAGCCGTACGTTCCTTCCGTAAAGGATTAAGAGCGATTAGAATTATAAGGGGCCAGTTTAACCAGAACGTATAATTATCTAATTAATAGTATAGAATAAGAGTTATAGGTAAGTAAAAGATAAGTTAAAGTAGAACAATCTTTATAAATAAAGGATAATGCTTTCTAACCTCTTCTATTTAGAGACTAATTGCTAGTCCTTCTCTAGAGGAGAACCAGCTCCCTATATAATCCTTTTAAGACGCTAGTAAAACCCTTTACCCCTTATCTATCTAACTATGTCTTCTAGGACGTAGATAGAATATAGATAAGACCTCCTTCTGTCTTATCTAATATATACCTTTTAAGGAATTCCGTTACAATTATCTAACTACCTATATCTATTAGCTTTATTTAAAAATCTCTATTATAAAAACGGCGAGACCTATATATGCCTACTACTAAATCTATTTCCTACTATCCTAATACTAGTATTTTTAAGTGTTATTACTAGGCAGGAGTTTGCTAATACAATCTCGCCGAGCTTAGTTAAGCTAGAATAGCCGCAATATATAGCTTCCTAATTTTATACCCCTTTTATAAATTACTTAGTAGTAAATAGCTAAACAACCCCGCCGAATTTAAGCGAAAATGTAAAATTAAGGGAAATATAAGGACAGCCCATCTTTTAATAATTAGAGCACTATATATATATCTTAAAATATACTATAAGGTCATTTTAGAATCGCTATATAGATAAGATCTGTAATAATTTAAACCTTCTCTTTTTTAAGTTAGCTGCTAAAGTGTATTTCTTAAAGTTTACTTATAGGTTAGTAGGTTTTAGTAAATATAGCTAACCTACCTAGAATATATTTACCGGATATCTAGGTTTTAAGCCTTTTACCTTAATAAAATCGTATAATATTATTTAGGACGTTATTAAACTTAAATTAACCCACTTATTAGATAAAAAGCATTTTAAGTAAAAACTTTTAGATAAGACCCTAGCTAACCTATTTAGATGCTATAACACTACTAAGGCTAATACTACTAAGACTTTCTATACAATTCCAACAGTTTAATAACGGTTTTATTTCCCTTACTTTTGGCCAATAATAGAGCTGACTAACTATCCCTGCCTAAGAAGCCCGGTATAGGACCATTTTTAAATAATAAGCTAATAACCATTTTGTTTTCTCTCTTTATAGCCCATATAAGCGGCGTCTAGCTTTATTAAATAAATACTACTACTAAAGGCCAACTAGGTGCACTTACGCGCTATAACAGCTAAAGAAGGCAACGTTAATAATCTATTTAGCTTAACTTAACGCAGTTTAGCTTTACTTAATATAGTTTAGCTTTACTTATAAGCTATAACAGCTAAAGATAGCAATATTAGTAATCTATTTAGCTTAACTTAACGCAGTTTAGCTTTTACTTATAACTATAATAGCTAAAAACGGTAATATTAGTAATCTATTTAGCTTAACTTAACGCAGTTTAGCTTTACTTACTTCCTATAATAGCTAAAGACAGCAACGTTAGTTAATCCATTAGCTTAACTTAACGCAGTTTAGCTTTACTTCCTATAACAGCTAAAGACGGCAATATTAGTAATTTATTTAGCTTAATTTAACACAGTTTGGCTTTACTTATATCCTATAATAGCTAAAGACGGCAATATTAGTAATCTATTTAGCTTAACTTAACGCAGTTTAGCTTTACTTATAAGCTATAATAGTTAAAAACAGCAACATTAGTAATCTATTTAGCTTAACTTAATATAGTTCGGCTGCACTTATATACTATAATAGCTAAAGACGGCAACGTTAGTACTCTATTTAGCCTAACTTAACGCAGTTCGGCTGTACTTATAAGCTATAATAGCTAAAAACAGCAATATTAGTAATTTATTTAGCTTAACTTAATATAGTTCGGCTTTACTTACTTCCTATAACAGCTAATAACGGCAACTTTAGTAGTCTATTTAGCTTAACTTAACGTAGTTTAGCTTTACTTACTTTCTATAACAGCTAAAGACGGCAAAGTTAGTAGTCTATTTAGCTTAACTTAACGCAGTTTAGCTTTACTTACAACCTATTATAACAAAGCCTTATAGCAGGAACTACGGTAAACTTGTTAATAGGCTAGGTATGTAGGTAAATAAGAAGTTAACAACTTAATAATAACTGGTGGAGTGGTTGCCTAATAGATTAACTCTAATTATATTCTGAGATTTACTACGAAGAAGAGAACTATCTAGGTAGGGACTGTGGTCTCTTAAATATATAACCGTACTTCTAAGAAATCCCCTTAATACGTAAGGTATGTATACTCTATTTGCTCTATTATAGATTATATAGATCCTATAGATTATATAGATTACGTTATATAACCTTAATTACTATTCCTCATTATATAGCTCTATTGGCTCCATCTTAAACTGTGCCTAAATTAACTAACTAGCTTCTTCTAACTCCTCTCTAAGTAGTTATAACATCGTACTTAAAGCGTCCGTAATACTATCTCCCTCCTTTTTATCTTTATCCTTAAAGATTCTAAACATCTTTAAGTTGTCTACTAGAGGTGTAATATCTATCTAATTAATTTAGTTAATATTATTGCTTATTATACCTAAAACTCCTTCTACTTCTTTAACCGTTCGTTATGCTCGCACTATTACTACAATACTATCTCTTAGTGAGATTATACCGTCTCCGTGTTCTTGCTATTTAAAAGAGGGGTTAGTTTATATTACGTTGGCGAGTCCATCTTTATAATAACTGTCCTTTTACTTAGAGTGTACTAAAGCGAATATTCGTTCGTCCTATGACGTTTGCTCCGTCTCTAATGCTAAATATACGTAACCTATTACTTTTAATAGTCGTCTAGTTCCTTAACTAATTCATCTTAGGGTCTTATATTTAATCTACTACTGCGCGGCTAGATAATAAACTATTAATTGCCCTAGCGGAGTTACGTTGTTCTTATAATGCTAAATAAAAGGCTGCCGATACTTAGCAACGGGCCCTAAAGTCTTATCTTATAGCATCCGCTTAACTAATCTATCTTAAGAAGGTTTATAAGAAGGTCTGTTTTAAGGAGTAAAAACTTATAAAATAAGGTTTATAGGAACTTGGCAATAAAAAAACGGATTCTCTTTTATCTAAAAAGGAAATAAATCTAAGTAGTTTAGCAACTGCTCTTCTTAGGTCCCCCTTAGGTAACTTATTTTTTAGTAATCCTTTTTTATTAATACTACCTAACCTAATCTCTTCCGATACTCCTATACCTTTTTTATAGCGTTCTTTAATTTTTTTAGTAGTTTCTAGGTAGTCTTATTATAGCCTATCTACTTAACCTTATACTATATTTTATTATTAATGTCCTTATAACTAATAATCCCTAAAACTTACTATTTATCTTCTTTTTATTCTTTATATGTGTCTACTTTGTAAACTAGTAGCTTAATATTCCTATATACTAGTTCTAGCATTATAATATACTGTATAGGATAGATCTTTATTTTAGCTAGTAGGTTTAACTTAAACGTAACTAGTGAAATCCTTTATATAATTTTAAAAGGTCCTAGTCTAACGTAGTTTAACTTCTTACTTGGTTATTAACTTTTGAAATTTTTATATAGTAGCTATACTTTATCTCCCTCCTTAAGATCTAGTCCCTTAGATCTCTTAGCATTATAGTACCTTTTTATTCTTTTTTATACTTTCTTTACTAATTCTATAAGGTCTACATAAAGATTTATTAACGTCTTTATTCTCTCTTTGGCTGTACTACTTATCTTCTTTACTTATTATAGTAATAACAATATTCTTAGCTTATATCCATAATTCGCCTTAAATAGTAATATGCCTATTCCTTCCTATAGTGTTATATTATATATAAACTGTATAACTAGTAGTAGTAATACCTAATTGTTCTATATATAATTGATATAATATCTTAGATACTATTTTAGTATCTAATTTAATCTTTCCGTTTAACTATCTGTCTGCGGATAATATATAGTAGAAGTTACTGCTCTAACTCCTTACTCTGCTAAGAATACCTCCTAGAATATTGCTATAAATCTTAAATCTCTATCTAATATAATCTTACTTAGTGCTCTATATCTTATAAACACTTCTTTAATATAGATTTTAGCGATATTTTCCGCTAAGATTTCTTTTATGCACGCTATAAAGTAGCCCTACTTTATAAGCTTATCTACTATTACTAAGATCGCGTTATAATCTTGTCCGGTAATAGGATCTCTTAACTTTAGTAACTTAATAATAAAGTCCTATAATATAACCTCCTATAGTCTCTCTAGTATTTTAATAGGTTATAGCCCTTTATATAGCTTATACCTTATTAGTTTATCCCTCTAGTAATCTAAACACTCTTTTATTACTTTTCTTATAATATTCTAGATTCTATTAATAATATATTCTTCCTAAAGTCTTAACACTAAGCCTATTGCTATATTATGTCCTTAGGTTATTCCCTTATAGAAATCTTTTATAAAATGCTCTATTATGCTTCTTAGGATATACTTTACTTCCCTATACTTATATAGTATTTCTTTTCCTAAATATTTTAACTGTTTTTCTAGCTATGCCTTAAAGATTCTTTATGCCTAAAAGCTTTCTGGTATCTTATAGACTCTTTCTAAAAACCTTTACCACCATGCAACCTTACCAAAAGGTAGCGCCACACTCCAAAACTTACGCATACCCATCTTACCATTAAAAACAATCGATTTTCTAACTTTTAAGACCTAATTCCTACTGCCTAGCGAGCTAGAGGTGGATTTATTTGTCGTTTTACCCCCTTTTCCCAATAGAAAATTTTCTCTAAGGGTGGCCCTAGCTTATAAGCGAGGCACGGACAGGAACACCAAACCTACTACTACTACTACTAATACCAAAACTATAAAATAGGGGCTAGTTTCTCTACTACCTCTTAGCCTAATCTCCCTAGAAATCTTCTAGTAGGATTAGTAAGGAGAAAAGGGTATAAGGATAGTAAAAACTAGGGAAACCCCCTTATAAAACACAAAATGCCAAGGCCCGGTAGGCCTAAAAAGAAACCTCCTATAGAAATAAGTGATAATGAGTCTATATCTACATTCACTTTTTCTAGCCCTTCTTATTCTCCTGGCCTATTTGGGACAGGAGAAAAAAGAGGACATCCTTAGTCTTCTACTGAAAAAGAAAACCAAAAACCTATAAAAAAAGACAACCAAACTAATAACTTTTACGGCTGGTATACCTAGNATATCTTTCTCTCCCCTTTCTCCAGAACAACACCTATAAAAGGCTCTAGATAGCCTAACCTAGGCCTATAAAGGGCTAGAAGAAGAAGAAGAAGAAGAAGAAGATAAAAAGGAACAAGTTAAACAGCTAGAGGACTATACACGTGGTATCCTAGTAGGAGAAAACCCCTTTATAAAAGGAAAAGAAAAAGGAAAGACAAAAGATGTCCTAAAAGGACTAGTCGAAGAAGTAAGAGCTCTCCGTAAGGAGGTAGCCCCTACTAAAGAAACCTACGCAAAGAGGCTAAAGAAGGACCTCCCTACTTCGTCCTCTCTACCCTCCTCGTTACTACTATTTCCTACTTCTTCTACTTCTACTAGAAGTAAGAAAAAGCAGCTATAAGAAAGAAAGCTAGTCTTAATTACAGACTAAAAGGACCAACCTCTAGATACCTTCTCTATACGAAACAAAGTCAATTAACTATTTGCATTAAAACTGCAAGTAGAAAAACCAGTTTTAGCATCTATAGCTAGAACTAAAGGAAAACAAAATATTCTCCTTATAACTACGGAAGAGTATAATGCAGATTTCCTAGTCAAATATAAGGAAATCTGGCATAACTGCTTTACCTTTTAAAGAGAACAAAAACTAGAACTATGGGTTTAAATTATAGCCCATAGAGTTCCTACCCTACCTTTCTTAGGAGAAGGAGGCTCTAAGCTTCTAAAAGAAGAAATTGAGACTTTTAATCCTATAAGGATACAAGGACTACCTAGATGGATCTCATTTAGTGTAAAAAGACACGATCNACAGACCAGATTTGGCTCTATAGTTTTTACTATAGAGAACGAAGAAAAAAGACAAGAAATCCTTAAGCAAAAAGAGATATCAATTGCAGGTACAGCTACTAAGGTAGTAAAATACATCAAAGTCTCTCCTACTACGCAGTGTAATAGCTGCCAAAAATTTGGCTATATAGGAGATAGATGCTCTAATAGGGCCTATAGATATTATGCGGCTGCATATTTATCTAAAGACCACTACTATCCTACCTGCTTAATAAGCGGTAGGCCTTGCAAGCATACCACCCCTCTTTGCATTAATTGTAAAGAAAAACACTTTGCTAATAGTAAAGACTGTGAGAATCTTAGAGCAGCTAAACTAGTACACAGTACTAGCGTAGAAGATTCTATAGAAGAATAAAATTAATAGGAGTCTAGAAGGAGGTAACTCCTACTAGGCTTCTGGGTAAAAGATAGTAGAGAGTAAAAGGATAGAAATAAATTGCAAAAGGATAGGGACAGGGGTTAGGATTTCTTATGGTTTTTCTTACCATTTTCTTATTCCCTAGTAGTTGTAGTATCTTGCCGCTACAGCAGCAGAACACGCCTACTAATCACCTAATAGAGAAATAACCACCTCCAATTAAATCTACGGCATTTTATGCCCTAGAACTAATGCATACAGCACAGCTGGAAAGCCTGCGCGATATAGGAGGGTTGCAGTAGACTTGAAGGGTGGGCGCCGTATAGAAAATCGCAATACTACAATAAACCTAATAGGGGGTAACTTAACTATAATAACTAAAGGACAACGACCAGAATTGGTAGAAACTTGTGGACCTCTTAAAGAACATCAAGGATAATTTAGGGAAGGGAGAGGACAAACGCTTACGCGTAGGGGTAGCGCGTGTGGTATAATAAGCAGGCCTTATTATATAAGAGCTCTAGATAAAGCACAACAGGAACCAAAACGCGGTAGAGGATAGGCTTGGGCGTATTAAGGATGCTATAAAATTATAGAGAACACCAACAGCATAAGCAGTAAAGCTAATATAGGCTAATATTGCCGTAAGCGCCCAACCGGCGACTCCCTAGCGTATACCCAGCGTAGTATTAGTTAGAGCCACGGTTAGGGTCCGAATATTAGAGGTATTAGGGGCAGACCTAGAACAGATTCTTATATTAATTAAAACATATATACCAAAGGCAGTGGCAGTAAGGGTCCTACGTAGCGGTGACGTAGAGGTTACGCTCCCTAACTAGCAGGTAAAGGACCAGACTATTACCTAGGGAGACACCCCCAAGTATAAGATCCTCCGCTAGGACTACCTAGTTAAAGTAATAGGAGTACCACTTAGTATATAAGTAGAAAGCGGATAAGGCGCTATAAATGCACAGCTTATTTAGAGGATTATAGAGGCTACCAAAAAACTAGCTCCCGGAATTACTATAACTAGAGTTATATGGCTCTACAAAGAACATATAACATATATAGGAGAATCACCAGGGTTCCAAAAGGTCAAAACGCGTGGCACCCTAATAATTAACCTACTAACCTAAGAGATGTAGGCAACAGTAGCCCGTAAAGGAGTAGTTATAAATAGCCTTTAGTACAAAGCCTGGCTATACTACTATGGAGTCTAAGTCTAATAATACTTTAGATGCTAATAATAGGGATACACCTAAAACGCATATGGGAAGCAAGTGAGGTGTGGAGAGTACGCCGATAACTATAATACTAGGGACTGCCCTAAGGACAAGGGAGTTAAATGTATAAATTACGGAAAAGAATATAGAGCAAGGCAGAAGGCGGAATATAGAACCTACTAGGTGTACCTAGAAGCTACTAGGACAAGATAAGCCTAACTGCACTAGATTATAGCCACGCTCTAGGGAAACGCATATAAGGAGAAGGAGATAAGTAGGGTAAATAATAGTGGCTAGATAATTAAACAGCGGAAGAGAACTAGGATACCTACCCTAATAGGAGCAGCTTCTGCCTAACTAGTAGCAAAACGAGCCGTAGGACGCCCGTAAGGCAGCACTAACGCCGCTAGAGACCCATCCTAACAAAGAATCCTAATTATAGCGGCCCTAAGTAAAACGCCCTAGATATAAATAGAAGACGCCTATAAGTCACTAGATAAACTATAAAAGGATTAACAACAATATAATATAACTATAGACACTCAAACTATAGAGCAACACGCTCTTTATTTAACAGCCTAGACCTAGAAGAATACTAGATAATAGCCCTATAGGAGCCAACGTATAACAAACAAACCCATAAAATGTACTAACTAAAAGGATACTACCTCCTATATGAACTAAACCCGTCTACCCGCGTATGCTTTCTAATCAGCTAATATATTAATATATAGGCCTGGAGCTATTATACTATTAGCCCTAATATAGCTAAACTATAAATAGCTACAAATAGGGGCTAAATTAGTATAATTAATGTCTATAACCTAAGTGACAATAGGCCCTAGATAACCACGTGGGGGCTACTTTAATAAACAATTAATATAGCAGAAGGCGAGATAATAGTCCTAGAGGACTTTAATACACACTATATAGCATGGGGAGGACAGCAGGCTACAGTAGAAGCATAGGCAACTTACCTGCTTAATAAACTAGAAACGCGAGGCCTCGCCTTAACCACCCTAATAGGCGAACCTATCTAGAAAAGAGGAACCTAAGAGAGCATAATTAACCTTATATTTATATATAAAGCACTAGTAAACCGGCTAGCTTTCTACGGGCTAGAGAATATATGGGTAATAACTGTAGACTATATACCTATACGGATAACCCTTAACGTTAATACACTAGCGTAACAAACCCGCCAGAGATACGCCATCTAGAAACTCGATCAGGAAAAATATATCTAGGAAATTACTAATAGGCTAGCAATAATACCTCAGGTAACGCTAGAGGATATCTAGAAGACTATAAGTAACTACCTAGACAAGTACTGCCTAATAGCCTAGCCTAGTAAATACGCCTGGCGCAAATGGTCACTAGAGGTAGCGTAGATACTTACAGGCTTAAGGAGGGCGAGGCAACAGTACAGTAAAACGGGCGAGGTCTACTACTAATAAAGTTATAAAGCCCTAAAGAATAGGCTTAAGAAGACAATATGGAAGGAGAGCAGAAATAGCTAGCGCCGGTTCCTTAAGGAAATTACTTTAAACCCTACTAAGCCATATAACTAGGGACTCTGGCGAATATTAAAGTAAAGTAGGCGAGCCGCAGGGGAAACGCTAGGGGACCCCTACCTACCTACACTACGTTGGACAGTATATAACTAGTACACAAATAATAATGGGGAAAAAACAAGAATACTAGCAGAGAGGTTCTTCCTAGGCGTAGGCTAAGCAGACTTACAGAACACCAGCAACTAAGACTACCCCCTACCCCTAGAGATAAGCCAGATAGTCTTAACAAAGGATATAAAAGAAGCTATTTAGAAGCTTTTTATAGGCAAAGCGGCAGGACTAAACAGGATCCCAAACGAGGCAATCAAGGCTGCGTTAGAAGCCTTAGCAATACTACTAGTAAATACTACAACCACCTACCTATACAAAGGCAAACTACTAGACTGCTGTAAAGTAACAACTATAGTCGTCTTAAGAAAGCTAAATAAAAAGGACTACTCTCTCCTAGGAAGCTACCAACTAATCGCCCTTAAAAATACGCTAGGAAAGCTTTTAGAAAAGATAGTTATAGAGCGCATATAAAACGCCGCAGAGGAGTAAAAACTACTACTATAGATACAAATAGGCGTAAGAAAGAAGCGATTAACCCTTTCAGCCCTCTCCCTAATTACCTCCAGCGTCTAAGCGGCGTGGTAAGCCCGCCTAGGATGCGTAGTATTTATACTTAGCTTAGACCTAAGTGGAGCCTTTAATAACGTATCGCATAAGAGACTCCTATAGATCCTAAGAAAGAAGGGTTTACTAGACTAGATAGTCAAGTTTACATAAGCCTTTCTAATAGGGCGTACTACTAAGATAGTGTTTAAGGGCTATAAAAGCGAATTAATACTAACACTTACAGGCATTCTATAGGGGTCGCCCCTGTCGCCAATTCTATTCTTATTCTTTATATCTAAGCTACTAGAGATATTTAAGAGTAACTAGGAAATAGTAGCCTTAGGATTTATAGATGATATAAACCTAATTATGTGGGGAAACACAGCAGCAGAAAACTGTACTAGACTAAACTAGGCGTATAATAGGTGCGTCGCATGGGCAAAACGGCATGGCGCTAAATTTGCACTAGATAAATACTAGCTTATCCATTTTACAAGGAAAAGGAGGGCGAATAATAACCTAGCGTTAATAGTAAGCATCTAGGGCTGCGAAGCAAAACCAAAAGCTACCCTTAAGGTCCTAGGGGTATGGGTGGACGCTAGACTAAACTGGAATGCGTATATCACACAAGCGACTCATAGGGGAGCAGCAGCATTCGCAGCGATATCGCGTATCACAGCCTCAACCTGGGGACCCTTATTTAGACGTACACGACTACTATATACAGCTATAGTAAGGCTAATAATGCTATACGGCGCCTAGATCTGGGGCGTGGACCTAAAAGGCAAGCCACTAGCAAAAAGCTCCCTAGAGCCACTAGTTAAACTATAAAACCAATGCCTATGTAGAATCACAGGGGCCTATAAGAGGACACTACGTGCCGCACTAGAACGCGAAGTAGTAGTACCTCTACTAAACATATACACAGACATAATTACCATATAGAGAGCAGCTATAGTATAAGACCACCTAGTGGAGAAGGATATACGCCAAATATTTAATCGTATACGAGGAGTAAGGGCCCCCCGGAGGGGTAACGCGCCCAAGCTCACAAGCCAGGAAGCCCTCCGCCTACGTGCGGCAGAGAAAGAACAGGAAATACGGGAGCTACTATAACACTAAGCGGAGACCCAGCGCCACGCCGGCGGAGCGCTACTACAGCAGCAGAGGATAGGAGGCCACTAGCATAAGTAGAGATCTACTATATGTATCGCAAGATGGGTAGATATTAAGTGGAACCAATGATAAAAGAAGGCGGCAAAAACACAGAGGGTAGCCATATAGATCACCCCATAGATAATACTAACTCTCCCCCTATATAAAGGACAGACGAAGGCAGAATCTACAGCCGCCTTCCTACTAAGGATAGAGGTCCTAGGGCTAAATGCATAGCTAGCAAGCATCCATATCCTAAATATTACGCCACACTATACGTGCGGATGGCCTACACAGTCAGTACGCCATGTACTACTATTCTGCAACTAACGCACTATAAAAGATTAGTTGTTTGCTAAAGCAGGCATAAATAATATTACCTAAATGCTCTCTATAAGCAGGGGTCTATATAAAGCAGCACAATGGCTTATAAGCTAAGGAGTCCTTTAGCAGTTCCAGATAGCAAATGAGATCCAGCAGGAGGACACTAAAGGATACGCCCCCTTCCAGTCCCTTAGAGACTGGACACCCCCTACCTAATTAAAGGTGGCACACCGGCGAATTACTAAACCCTCCTACTACCCCCTAGATCTTCCAAGATACCTTAAAAGTATGGTACGTAAGGTAGACATTATATAAAGGTATACAGGCTAGGCGAAGGCGGAGCGCGTAAAACTAGCTAAAAGGATATACCTAGGTTTTCCCCCCTAGGGGGTTTTTCCTATATATAAAAGGTAGAAGCCTATATAGACCTAAAAAGGGACCGAATCGGGCGATAAATAGAATTAATAATAGTTATAGTATCTTAGTATTTTACTAGGAAACTATAAACTTCTAATTTAGGGGTTTATAAACTACGGATATAGCTACTAGTACATATTAAGCTGCCTAGAAAGGATTTATAAATATAGAACTATAGCGCCATAGCCTAAGGCTACATGCGTAGTATTGTACGTAGTATAATACAATGGATATAAATAAAAAAAATAAAAATAAAAAGACTCTTTCTAGTTTATTATCCTCTTAAGTTGCTACTAGTTTAGGGTAATTATACCTAATTAATCCGTCCTTATTTCTGCGTAGTATTACTCCTAATAGTTTCTTATTATTTTATAGTTTAGCCTTTTTACCAAGTGCATCTACCTTTATATTCTTAGTTCCCTTAATATACTAAATCTTAAAATAGTATTCTGTAATCATCTCCGCCTATCTAACCTATCTATAATTAAGTTCCTTTATTATTAGGAACCCTATTAAGTTCTTATAATCCGTTTTAACTATAAATAGTTTCCCTATACCTTATAAGAATGCTCTCTATTTCTTAAGTACTATAACTATATTTAATAACTCCTTATTATTAACGTTATAGTTTAACTCTAATAGTGTTATCTTTCTATTATAGTATGCTACTAGGTGCTATGCGTTCTTATACTTTTATAGTAAATATACTCCTAGTGCGTAGTCTAATATATTTATTTCTATAACTGTGTCTAGTCTTAGTTAGTAGATTTTAAGGATTGGCTCTTAGGTAAATAACTCCTTAAGTTCTTTAAACAACTTCCTTTATTTATCTTTCTATGCCTATAGTTCCTCTTTCTTTATAAGCCTAGTAAATGGTTTAATATTCTTTAACTACTATACTATAAACCTTTGGTAGTAGTTGCAAAACCCTAAGAATAAACTTAACTGCGCTATATTCTCTAGTTCTTATTAACTTACTATAGCTTTAATTTTCTTTAGGTCTATACTAATATAACTTAGTTTAATAATAAATTTAATAAAATTGGTCTTCCTTATAAAAAACTTGTATTTCTTAATTACTACTAGTATCTATTCTTCTTATAGTTTCTTTAAAACCTATTTAACGTATTCCCCGTATTCTTCTTTAGTTATTAAGTAGATAATATTATTATTAAGGTATACCATAACAAACTTATTAAGGTATTCTCCTAATACGCTATTAATTCTTTTCTAAAATGTTATAGGTATATTTATTAATCCAAATTGCATAACTAATGGTTTATATAGTCCTTCTTATAACCTAAAGGCTGCCTTCTATTTATTATCTTCCTTAATTCTAATTTAATAGTACGCCTATCTTAGATCTATCTTTATAAAGATTTGCGCGTTACTTATCCGATCTTAGATTTTACTAATTAAAGGTAAAGGATACCTATTCTTTTAAGTAATGCTATTTAACTGCCTATAGTTAATGCATAACCTAAGCTTTTTATTCTTCTTTAGTACGAATAGTACTAGATAACCCACTAATAACTATAATGGTCTAATATATCCCTTTTGTAAGTTTTCTTAGATAAACTCTTTAAGTACACTTACCTTTTCTTAAGTAAGCTTATAGGTTAGAAAAAACCTTAGACTTATTTCTGGTTTTAACTCTATTTTATAGTCCTATACTATATAATTTACCAGCTTTTTACTTTTTAGGCTCTATAGTTTCTTGCTATACTTATAGTATCTCTTTAGTATATAACTTAAGCCTTACTTAGTTTCTTTATATATTACTCCAACTTAATACTATACTAACTTAGTTTGTTATCACGCCTTACGGCGTTAAGTATCTTTAATATTAACCTAACCTATAACCTAATTAATTCTTAGATTATATTTCTGTAACTAAGGCATCCCTAATACTGCCTTATCCCGTTCTAATAGTAGGATATTAAAAGATATCTTAATTTATCTTCCTTTAATAGTTATCTAAATAGGTCCTATTTTAAGATTAATAATCCCTCCTCTATAGGCTATTAGATCTCCTAAAATCGTAACTAATAGGTAAAATTGCTCCTTTTATCTATAAGATAATCCTATTCTTTTAACTGCTACTAATAAAATATAGTTCCGTATTACTCCACTATCTATTAGCGCTTTAAACTATTAATCTTACCAATTAACTTATAAATTTAGGTGTTGTCCTTAAATTCCTTTAAGGGTTTAAGGCTTTACTACTAGCTTCCTCTAGTTTTATAGGCCTCTACTTTTCCTAACTATTAGCTGTTTAATCCTGTTATACTTAGCTTATTCTTTAGCTAATACCTAGTTCGCTTCTTATCTTTAATATACTATAGATACGTATTTTCTAGGTATTCTCACCACTATTATTTGTTTAGGTATTCTTCTATAAGAAATCTTCCTGGCTAAAGTATTAAATCTCCTTCCTCTTAGGCTTCTATTAGATGCCAGCTATATATATACTTAGCATTTTTATACTATTACTTATCTGGCGCCTAATATATCCTTATAGGGTATTTCTAATTTTTTTTCTTTTAGATTTTTATATATTTTATATATATTATCCACGCATATAATTTATAATAGCGTATAGTATGCTAGGTGCTTTAGGTTAACTCTTAACTTATTTTTATCTTTAAGTTTAAACCTTTATTATACTAATCTAAACGTTATAACTTTATTNNNAGGTANTAANATACGTTNNTCNNTTCTCTAGTCCTCTAATTATTTCTCTAGATCCTTTAACGTTATAATTAAGGCTCCTTTAATATAAGTTATGGCCTTCTCTATAATCGGGTGGTCCTAGATAACTCGTTTATCTAACTATATATAGAAATCTTCCTACTTATTATTATATCGTTGCCTATACCACTTTTAGTATAGCTGTTAGAGTATATACGGCTTATCCGTAAGGAAGTATCTTCTTATTACTGCGTTATAACAGCCCTTTATATATCGTTTTTTAAACCTAGTAGGAATCCTTAAATCCTCTTTATTTTCTAGTTTAGTAAGCTACTTAGCTTTTAGTATACCTGCTCTAGGCCTATTAGTAATTCTTTATATTAGCTCTCTGTCCCTTATACGTCCTAATATACTAGATCTTTTATCTAGTTTCTGTTCTTACTATACAATAATTCTTTACCTAAATTCTTCTATGGTTTCTTTTAGTTTGCGTCTTATAGATAGATCCTTAAAGTCTTCTTACTTCTTAATTTTGGTATTAATATTTTAATCCTATTGCTAAATCTTGCTTGTAATTTCTTTAGTAGTCCTTATTTGCTTCTAAAATTCTTAGTTTTATAAAATTCTTAATTCTAAGCTCGCTTCTATCTTAAGCTTTACTTTAGCCTTGGTCTAACTAGGCTTACTTAGTGTTTTTATCTTGTCTTGAGAGTCTTAAATCTTACTTATTTCGTTTTAAAAATTTTATACCTTTAGGAAACTTCGTCCTAAGCTTATTTATATATTACTAAACTAAGCCGTTGCTCTGCTCTATTAGTTATTGTCCGTTATAGGTCCTTAAGCTTACTTTATCTCGTCTTAAGAATCTTAGTCGTCTCGTATCTTATCTTAAGAATCTTAAGCTTTTGGCCTTTTGCCTTTATTGAGTGCTAAAGTAGTTCGCTGTCCTACTTCTCTTATGTCTTGCGAAGCGATAGATATTATATTTAGTGGGGTCTTAATTCTAACTAATATTCCCTATTCTATAGTGGAATTATCCTCTGCCTCTTATATAATATCTTTAAGGTCTATATATTTCTAGTAAGCCGCCCTTATTACCTTATTATTATAAAATGTTTCGCCTATATTAAATTTATCGTCCTTAATATCCGATCTGTAAACTAGTTTGTTAGTTTCTTTATATTCCGCTAAATATAGCTTCTATTGCTAATAGCTTGCGCCATACTTAGCATCCTTATAAATTTAGCATGCGTTATTATAATAAAACGTAAAACTTTTAATTAAATATTCTTTTATTCCTTATAGTATATTATTATCCCTTTATACGTATATATCATCTATATAGTAACTCTAACCACTTCTATAGTCTCTAACGTAATAACCTTATTTTCTGCAATTTATGTAAGCTCCTTCTTTAAACCATTTTTCTTACTATAAAGTCCGCCTGAACATCTTCTGCTACTAAAATCCCTAGTTTGGCCTCTACTACTTAAACCTTTAATTACTTAATCCTTATCCTTTAGGTTTCTATAGTTATTTATTCTATTTCCTGTTTTCTTTAATACCGCTTAGGTTTATCGGCTTTACGCCATACTATAGTTTCTAACTTAGCTTTAGTTGTTGCGTGCTTTACGTCTTATATAACTATAAAACTCTATCCTAGCCTCTTTTAGCCTATTCCCTTTAGTAGATCTAATTGTTAATCTTAATTACTTAATTTATTAACTCCCGTAGGGTTTCCGTATCTTCTATTAGAATAATTATATTCTAGACTTTAGCCTTAAGTCCTTACTTATACTATGCTATAAGCGCCTTATTATTCCACTTAACTTATATTATTAACGTTTAGAATTGCGTTATATACTTAATTGCTAAGGTTTATTGCATAATATCTTAGAGTTTTCTTTCCGCTATAGTTACTGCCTTTAGGTCTCCAAATATCTATATAAGTCATTCTGTAAACCCTTCCTAGCTTATAAATATAAACCATACTTTTTAATTAGTGGTTATTATACTATTCGCTTATATTTCCGTAAGGTAAGGCTTAAACTACTTAAGTGCCCTTCCTAATAGGAATAGTCCTATATATACTATTCGATCTATAGGTATTAGTAGCTTTACCCCTTCTTATATAACCTTAAAGTGTATTTATATAAGGAATCCTTTAAGTTTTAATCTTTCCCCTAAGTACCTTTTAATTAATAGTAGCTTAATCTTTACTGCTCCTATCCCGTTAATCCTATTTTCTAATATTATATTATTTTCCGTTAACTGGTTAACTATCTCTTATAGCTGTCCAACTATTATAGGTTGCTGTAAGTTAGTGTTTGCTATACTAGTATCGTTACCTAACCTTAAAGTAGTTGCCACCGTTAATAGCGTTATAGCTAGTGCTTTTAGTGGCATGTTGTTTGATTTTATTAATACTATAACCCTAGTAGTAAATATATAACGAAGCCTTATAGCAGGAACTATGGTGGACTTATTAATAGGCTGGGTATATAGGTAAATAAGAAGTTAACAACTTAATAATAACTAATAGAGTAGTTGCCTAATAGATTAACTCTAATTATATTCTGAGATTTACTATAAAGGAGAGAACTATTTAGGTAGAGACTGTGGTCTCTTAAATATACAACCGTACTCCTAAGAAATCCCCTTAGTACGTAAGGTACGTGTGCTTTATTTGCTCCATTATAGATTATATAGATTATATAGATTATATAGATTACGTTATATAACCTTAGTTACTATTCCTCGTCACATAGCTCTATTAGCTCTATCTTAGACCGTGCCTAAATTAACTAACTAGCTTCTTTTGACTCCTTTCTAAGTAGTTGTAATATCGTACTTAAAGCGTCCGTAACACCTATAACAGCTAAAGACGGTAGCGTTAGCTATTAAGTCAATAGAGAAATTTGCCTATTTTAAGCTTTAATATACTTATGGGCGTATACTAATGGTCTACCTCTAAGGTTTTTATAAGTAATATCTTAATACCCGCTTTAAACCTGCCTTTAATTAACTAGGCTAATAGTATACCACTATATTTATCTCTTACTTTAATATTAGCTGCGTTCTTTAATAGAAGTAATATTACTGCCCTATATCCCTTCCGCGCCGCCTAGTATAACGCCGTTACCCTAATCCTATTCTAGGTATTAATTTTAGCCTTCTTAAGTAGCGCTTTTACTACTACTATATAGCCTCTCTCCGCGGCCTACAACACAGGCGTCTGATTATATTTATCCTTCGCCTTAGTATTAACTCTAACCGTCTTAAGTAGTAGCTAAACAGCTACCTTATTACCCGAGAATAGTAGCTCCTTACTAATATTACCCTCTAAATTAACCTAGGTTCCTTTCTTAAGTAGTAGCTTAACTGCCTTATTATACCCGTTACAGACGGTATAGAATAATAGTGTCCCTTTAATTTTATCTTTTAAGTCTACTTAGGCCCTTGTATTAATTAGCAATTTAATAATAGCTATATTCCTATCCTAAACAGTATAGGATAATGGCGTTTGACCATTTCTATTTACTAAGTTCACTTTGGCTCTCTTCCTAAATAGTAGCCTAAGGCCCTTTAGACTGCTAGTAGCGCCTTTAATTAATAGCTTAACTACGACGTTAAAGCTGTTTCCTGCAGCCTAAGATAGCGCTAATTACCGGTATGTATTATCTTGAGAATTTAGATTAATGCCATCTATATTAAGTAGTTACTTTACTACTATTCTTAGTCTAAAATAGGATGCAATTATAAGTGTGGTAAACCCCTAGGGAAATTTAGTATTTATACTTATCTAATAGATTCTAAACTAAGTTAGGTAACGCCGTAAACTTATATTATATATTCTCAGTATTAATGGTGTTATTACGCCTTATGTCTTAATTTATAACTTATAGAGGTAAGCGGCCTAATACTTCGCAGAGTAGTTAAGGAAGGCGTAATCCTTAATATATTGAGATAGTGGTCCGTTTACGCTAAGAGGTTGCGTCTTAAATTTTGCGAAAAGTAGGTGCTAGACGCAGATCTTAGTAAGAATATAGTGAGATTTTTGCGGCTATAATGAGTGTTTCTATCTATAAACGCCTTTGGGAGAATTTACCCTATTATTCTAAACTAAGAATTCCTTCGCGGTTTAGTAAAGTAGGTAGATCCTTAAATTAATAATTGTTATGAAGTTCCTATATATATCTTATACGTTCTTATAGAAACGATCTTTAGGTCTAGGGTTAATGTTATTATATAACCGATGGCTTTCTTAAAGCACTAACGCTAAGGTTATCTCTCTTAGGGTTAAGGGCCGTGCTGCTGCTATAAAAATATATAGTATTTTCCTGGCCTTTCTAAAATCGCGGCTTTTAGAGAGGATCCTGTTATATACATTATTAACTATTTTAGGGAGCTGGGAGGTGGCCTCGCGTATTATAGTTTTGTTAATATTAATAGCGCTTTTAATTAAGTTAAGCGTAAGATATACCTATAAATATATTCTGTTAGGAATATATATAAGCTCTTATAATAGGAGGCCTTGCTCTTTATCTATAAGCTTTAATTATATTCTAATATTATTAACTCTAGCTCTAATAAAAATATTAATCTTTTAGGAAATCTTTTCCACCTTAATATCGCTTTCCCTATTTAAATAAATTACTGGTAATTCTAGGTTCTTAAGAGACTTGAAACTACGGCAAATCTTAATATTAGGCCGACTTGTAAGAAGAAACTTTAAATTAAAGCTTCTCCTAGTGCTATATAGTTGGCATAATTTTTAAATAAGCTAAGACCTTCCCTAACCTTCGCATTTATCGATCGTATTAAAAAGATAGATAATTTCTCTAGCGTTCTTATCTTTTGTGGCGTTAATAAGGGTATGCCAAAGCTCGCTAAATAAACTGGTAAACGTTTCTCCGCCAATGTTGAACTGATTAAGAATTGCATCGGAGAGCAGGATGCGTTTTTACTTAAAAAGTTGGTGTAGGATATAGCAGAGAGCGCTAACCATATTTCTCTGGTCCTTAAAGTCGTCCTTAAAGAAGAAGTAGCACACCGTTTTAGATTTTGTAGTAGGAAGAACGGAATTAATTAGGTATTTAGCTAATACCAACTTTCCGCATCTAGGATCTGCCGATACCTAAAGCATTGCGGACGACTTACTCTTTTGCTAGTCCTAAAAGTACTTATAAGATATAAACTAGTTATATGTCCCTAGAACCTGATCTAGGTTTCGGTCTTTTCAATCTTAGTATAGTGATATATTAAGGCAGTTTAGAATCTTTATTTCCTTCTCCCTTTAAACTAAGTCTTTTTATATCTCCCTAATAATCTTATCTATAGTACGCGACTTTACCACTTTAGCCGTGGGTATTACCGATAAAACTTTCTTCGCGAACGCTGCTGCTGTTCCTGCCGTATACGGTTGCTATCTCTTATTCTTATATAAGTCCGCATAGTTATATATGCCTCTAATAATAAGGTATAGGAAATTGTTTATTAGGCCTACTGCCTCTATCTTAAAGTAGAGCACGCTACCGAGCTCCGAGCTAACTCTATTTCTCTTAGTAGCATCTTTTATAACTTAATTCCCTGAGGCTATCGTGCTGTGGTGGACTATAATCTCTTAACTACGCGGCTGCCGATCCACCGCCCCCTCTTTGCTGCATCCTTCGCATATAGTCCCTCCTACATAGTTGTAATCTGCTTTAAACAAGACGTTAGGTCCTGCACCTTCGCGTATAAACTTTGGAAGGCTGTTAAGTTTAGAAGCATATTTTAAGAGTCTACTTCTTCCTCTAAAGTTATTGGCCCGTAGCTTTGCAACGGCGCTAAGGAGAATTATCGGTGGAGTGTTAAGGAAACCTATCTGTTTAAATCCGCTTGGAGTAGCCTTCCCAAAGTTGTATTGTACTACTCCGCTATGCACTTAATGCGGTTTGCTAACTACTATATCCCTAAGCCGTATATCCGCTTCCTTACTTAGGACGCCTCCCCTAATACCTACTATTAGGCTGAACCGGATTGAAGTGAAGGCCAATTTTATCCGAATAGCGACTGCTGCGGCCGAGTTTGTTCCTGTTTGGCCCTCTAGCAGACAGGCCATGATGACGTTGTGTTCGCCGATTCTGCTAAGCAAGTATATATTGGCATTATTGTTATTCTAAGGGAGATCTTAGTGTTCGTTGTTAAGTATCTCTTGCGCGGCAGTAAGTTTGACAGGGAGGGCGCAAACCTATCCTATAGTGTAGTCTTCGCGGCGAAGGCGGTGGTCCATTATTTGAATATTAATGGCAGGATGGCTGAAGTTTGGATATTAACTACTTAAAAGATTATGCCTGCTACGTCTGACGTCTCCGCGGCTGAAACGATTGATTTGGGGGCCGCGCTCTATAATAGGTGGAATTATGGTCACTGTGGGGCTAATAATGATTATAAGCCGCGGCGCCAGCATACCCAATTACGGGTAAACCTTTAGCTAACTTTCGTAATTATAATCGGCGACATCGCTATAGTTGGCGGCAGAGGGAGGCTATAAGGCGGTGACCCCTTACCTTTATCAGCCAATGAGGGATAAACTTATAGTTAGGTCATTAACTGGCCTAATGTAAATAAAAGGCAAGCTCAGTGCTTATCCCTTAACTTTAGATTTACAGCAGGCGAGAGCGGGGTAGTTAAATCAGCTGCTGTGCGCCAGTGTCTGCCCTGCAATTCTGGACTCGGGTCAGCTGACCATTTTCTCCGAAAATCTAGCATACAATCCTATAACAGGTTTAGTGGTAGCATAATTAGCGATATTTACAGCCTGCGATTAAAGTGTTAAATACTTTAAATTTGCCATCGCTAGTAGGGAGGATAGCCGACCCGCACCGGCTATACCCTTATGGGCTGCAAATGAACGGGTGAACTTTTGAAAGAGGAGGATATTTACCTCAGATATTCTTTTAATCAAATCCTAGTCTTTCGTTTAGCTAGTTCCCGCTATAAGGCGGCCCCTGCGGCCCACCGAACAAAGCCCCGGAGCCCTAATAGCTGCTTCGACCCCTAAACGCGTATTAGTAACACCACCTCTAGATCTGCTAGCAGCTCTACTAAAACGTATAAAGAAACCAAGCGCAAAGGTGCTAGAGACCCAGCAGTTACTAAGGACACGCTCTTAATAATTAGTATAGTTTAAACAGTAGACAACCGCACTACAAATTAGACTATAAGCTACGCAGTATATACTGCCTTTATTTCCTATAGTAAGAGTCTTTACCTTACCTAAACGTGAAGGAGAAGGCATTAATTATAACAAATTTTACCAACTTATTAAAAGCCTTAAAGAAACTATAGTATAGTAGAGCAATATTATTATAAGCTAAAATAGCATTATTAAGAGCATTAGAAATAACCTAGTAGACATTAAATCAGAATAGTAAAGCCTTAAAAAGCAAAATACTAAACTCTAAAAGGCTATTTAGTTTTTATAAGTATAACTAAATACTCCCTTAGCTCTAATATAATTATAGGCGTTAGTAGCGGCTAGTAGAGGCATAGCAAGTGGAGGCACGGTAGGGTTAGAGATAATTTTACTATAAATAATAAGCGCTAGGAACTCTAAGGAACCTAACCAGCAGCTAGTAATAGACATTAGCTATACAGGTTTAAAGGTAATAGAGAAGGTAGCTATTACTAAAATAGTAAAATAAACCATTATATAAGGTATAAAGGATATCAACAGGCTTACGGGAGCTATATTTAAGGACTTCCGCGTATAACGAATAAGCGACAGCGCAAGCATTATTAGATTCTCGGTGGAAAAAGATAAAAAAGCTACATTTAGGCAGACGACTACTTAATAGCTTAAACTGTACATCCCTAGGGCGAGGCTTATCGGACCTAAGTAGTATACGGTTAAGGCGGACTAGGTTAAAGTACCTCTAGCAATAAATATTAATAGCGAGAAAGTAAGTAAGTTAGCTATAGAGCGCTTTAGGATAGAGAATAGTGTAGAGGTATATATAATAAGATAGCTTGGGCAACTAAGGCCGCGCGGCTAGCACGTATTAGTAATTATTAAAGTGGTAATAAAGGAGGATATAGAGAAGCTGCTTACGTCAAACAACATATTATTTAGGGAAGGCGCGATTATTATATTACCATTTAAGGAGCAACGCACCCCTATAGCATACTATAAATATAAAAGGTTTAAATATAGGGCTAGAGACTATACGCGACCTAATATATATAAAATATATAGGCGGGAAGGCTATCTCTAGTATAAGACGGTTAATTTATACTGCGTAAACTATTAGGATCCTTACTAAGCCTTATACTATAAATGCCTAGCATATAGGAAAGAGATGGATAGGATTCTTATATAATAGCGCTATAAATAGAGAACTTTAGATTATCTAGGCGAACTTAAGGAAGTATAGGGAAGCGCAGTATACGTTATATAATAACAAAACGCTAGTGGACTTCCACTTTATTTTAGGCTAAGAGCCTTACTGCTTTCTTTTAAATAGGGAAGTAGTGCTAGCTAGCTTAAACCCCTAGTAAATAAGGTTTATCCTAATAGGTAGGCAGCAGTAGTACCCCTTAGTTAGGTTATATATCTAGGCATTTAGAAAGCTAGCAGCTACACAGCTATAGGTAAATTTAGTAAATATTATAGCGGTAGTAGCGCATGTCGGCTAAAGGAGACTTATAATTGTGTTAGTATATATTCTAGACAGATGCTTAAGGAGAACTAAGGAGGAGAATCTAGAGGAGCTCTCTAATAAGCTGGAGATAATTAATAGGCTAATCTAGAGTAAACTATTGCGCGACCTATATACTAAGGTGGTAATTATAGGCGACTTTAATCGGCATAATCCGCTATAGGGAGGAAGTTATATTAGTACTATATTAACGCAGGAAGAAAGCGCGCTAATTATTAACTTTATAGTAAACCGGTTACTTTAGAGCCTACTTCTAATAGAAGTACCTATATTTAAAAGCAACGCGGGGTAAATATTAATAATTAACCTTATACTTATAACCCCGGGCCTAATAAGTAAACTAGTAAAGTGCGCTATTTAGGAGTATAAGTACGGGTTAGACTATAGAGCTATCTATACTAGCTTTTAGGTTAATATAGGTATATAGAAAAGCTAGGAGAGGCTACTTATTAAGAATACAAACTGGGATAAGATTTAAGAAGATATAGAGCAATAGAAAGAGATAGGATTTCCTATAAAAGATATAAACAAAATGGTTAACTGCCTTAATAGGTGAGTTAATAAAGCCCTTAAAGCACACTACTAGAGGGTTAAGCTATCGCTATATATAAAAAGATGGTGGAACGAAGACCTTATAACGCTAAGGAAGTTATATATATACTAGAGGAATAGAAATAGTGTAATATAGAGGTAAGGAAGGGACGACCCTAAGCTATATAATATTATAGTAAGAGCGAAGAAGCTCTTTTATAGGACTATTTAGTAATATAAAAAGCTCTATTAGGATAAATTCCTTAGTAATAGTAATAATATATAGAAAGCGTCGAAATACCTTAATCCGTAGGCTATATCCGCGTTCACTAAAATACCACTAATTAAAAAGGCTAGAGGATAGGGAGAGGCTATTACAGAGAACTATAATATTGTAAGAGAACTACTTTAGGCATTCTTTCCAGTCCCGCCGCTATATAAATAAGAAGAGGAAGCTATAACTAGCTATAACTAATTACCATAGGAGCCTATCGCCAAATATAAGGTTAAGGTAGCTGTATTTAGGGCTAGCCTAAATAAGGCTTTAGGAAGGGACGGCCTACTAGCTAAGGTATAGTAAGAGCTATAGCCTATACTAAGCGGTAAGATTATTACTCTCTTTACTAAATTACTTAAGATAGGGAAAGTACTATAGGAATAAAAGGTAGTAAAGATTATGCCGCTATAAAAGCCGAAGTAGGGGGACTATATAGTAGCAAATAACTATAGGCCAATCTCCCTCCTCCCAACGCTAGGAAAAGTACTCAAATTATTAGTAGCGAAGAGGTTAGTATACCTAGTAAAGAAATATAGCTTACTACTTAAGACATACTTTAGAGCTAGGAAGTAAAGGTTAATAATATATACGCTATTATATCTCTATAAGGACGTATTTAGAGCGTAAAGAAAAAAGAAAAAACTATCTCTAGTATTATTTAATATTAAGGGCGCGTATAATAATGTAGCTATAGAGCCGGAAATTAGGAGATTACGGCAGCGATAAATACCTTAGACGATTATATAATAGGTGTAGGACTTTTATATAAACCGTTAAGCCTATATTCTAGTTAATAGATATATATTAAAAGTACAGGCGCTCCCACAAGCAGGTCTTCTATAGGGATTAGCACTAGCCCTAATACTCTTTCTATTCTTTAACGTAGATCTTATATAAAGCGCACCTAGAAATGGTAGCTCTATAGCCTTTATTAATAACTACTTGGTATAGGTTATAGGCCCTATAGTAGAGGAAAACACGCAGATTATCTAGGGCGAGATTATACCAATGCTTAAGAAATAGGAGAGGACTAGTGGAGCTTAATTTAAAGTAAAGAAAATATTATTTATCTACCTTACTAGATATAAAGAAGCGGGTAAGGATACCACCACACCACTTCAATTTAAAGGAAAAGAAATCCCCCTAATATAGGAAGTTAAAATCCTTAGGGTAATTTTTAATAAGGAGCTATAGTTTAAGGCACACCTAGTAAATAAGGCAGGTAAAGCTACTAAGGTAGCGCTAGCGTTGCGTAGACTAAAGGGACTATAGTTTAAGAGCGTTAAGCAGCTAGCTAAGAGCTCGGTCCTACTAATAATAGACTATATATCGCTAATATAGTACCCGCTTATAATATAAGAGTTAAAGTAGCTTCTCTAATAGGCGCAAAGAATTACGGCATAAGCTATTATTAGGGGGTTCCGTACTATTACTCTACTAATAGCAGAGGTAGAAGCAGGCTTACTCCCTCTTAAGTAAAGGCTGTATAACCAGGCCATTACATTCTGGGTATTAATCTATAAACTAGGTAAATTATATCCTTATTAGATAATTTAAAGATAGAGGCTCTATAGATAGCACCAGTTACCGCTCTAGAGGATAGTAGAGATATATAATAATGTCTAGGTAAATAGGGTGCTAGAGGTTAAATAGTATATATGCCCGCTGTGGGTGGCTAAGCCTAATATAGTAATATATAAGGACGAAGAGTATACTTAAGCTATTATTAAAGACTATAAGCTAGGGCAGGTTAATATATACGTTAATATATTAGTGCGTAATGGTAAGGCAGGAGTTAGTGTGTATGCTATACTATCTAAAGCAACGCTTTTAAAAACGGTGGCAGGCTTTAAATAGGCTGACGCCTACCTAATAGAGCTTCTAGCAATTAGCGAGGCAGCTAACTAGCCGTAGGACCCTATGTGCACGGCTATTAACTAAGTAGGTTTCCTAATACCTGCTTTTAGTATAAGAATATTTTCTAACTCGTAATTAGCGTTACTGTTAGTATAGAGCTAGAGGGCTAGAGCCTACCAGGAAATAGTTATAGAGATTTTAAAGAAACTCTAGCTAAACAATATCACGCTATACTGGATTTTAGGCCACTTAGGATTTATAGGAAATAATAAAGCTAATAAGCTTACTAAAGTAGTAACAAGACTAGAGAGCGAGGAGCTACTATAGAGAGATGGCCTCCTATAGTACCTTATAACGCAAGCCTTAAAAAAAGCTAAGATAATAACAGAACCGCTTTTATTAGGAAGATTTAATATAGGCAAGTTTATAAAGAAGATTAATACAGCACTCTACCTTAAAAAGGCTGTAGGATTATACTAGTAGCTAATTAGCTCTAAAGCTACTATCTTTACGTAGCTATAGACCGGCAAGTTATTTCCAAAGGAATATCTCTATAAAATTAATGTATTAGAGACGGCGTTATATAACTATAGGCTTATAGAATTAATACAGCACTTCCTCTTTTCTTATAGGAGGTAGATATAGTAGAGGTTTAAACTAAGAGAGTAGTATAAAGATTAATTTAGGGATCTATTATATATATTAGGAGGCTACTTACGCAGATAAAAAAAAGGCAGGAATATTAACGGCCTAATTAAGCACTAGAAGCCAGACATTAGCGTAATTAAAGCTATAATTAAATTTATAAAGGAGACCGGACGCTTATACCTAAGTATATAAGATATAGAGAGTATAAAAGCCGACGTTAATAAGTAAAGACTTTTAAGAATTCCTTTAATTATCTAACCGAATATACCGCGAGCCTCCTCTATATATACCTCTACTGGTGCGTCGCCGATTAAGAAGCGCACAACGCTGGAATAGCCCTGCGGACACGAGGCGTCAAAAACTACTTGCTTAGGCTTACCTCTAAACTCTAACTTTCTTTATAGTAACACATTACTTTCCTTTATTTTTTCCTTAGTTAAGTATAGTATTAGGTAATAGATATATAGTTCTTATAGTTAGCTTCTAAACTAGAGTAAGCATATTAATAGTAGGAAGTATTTAGTTAGCGCTCTATAACGGCCTATACCCTAAATAGTATATAGCCATAATAGAATATATATATATACATATATATATACATACATAGGCTGCAAATTGTAATAGAAGTACTCTTTAGTACAGTAGTAAATCACGTGCTTCGGGCTGTGGCGTATTTGTGGCTGGAATGCTAAAACTTATAGGTAGTGTTGCAAACGTGCAAGGGTGAAGCCGCAATCGCTAATATTGTCCTAATATATCTTCGCCACTGGTGCCCTCCATAGCACCCCTAGGGCTTTCGCTGGCTCGACTTTACTAATCCGTGCTACTTTGTCCTTTGGTATTAATAAACCCGCCTCTGCCTCTGCCTCTACCTCTAGCGCAGGACTCTTGCGCCTATAACCGCGTTTTCCCTTACTTATAATAGCTTTCTCTTTAGCATTACGCTTCGCTCGTGCCTCGTTAAGATCCTTAAAGCTTATTACCTTCGCCTTCCCTAGGGCTACTAACCTGGTTAATCGGCGAACTTTTAATTCGTTGTTTATTTTAGACAGGAATTAATTTCGATCCTAAAGAAGGGTACATTTGGTAAAGGATATTTAGGCGGCACTTGCGAGCTCTATACGTGCTTTTATAGGCGCTATTTACTCGTCTTATTAAGCGCATAAGCATCCTATTTAATTAGGTTTTGTAATAATATAAGAGCCTCTGTTATTACTAGCGTTATAGGCGTTTACAGTACTTCGTCTTATATACTAGATCCCACTACCTTATTAGCCTTTAGAATAGTGAGTTTAATTAGGGGCGGGGGCTTCTGTATTCCTTTAAGTACTCTCTTTAAGTTAAACGGAAATAAACTAGTTGCAGCCTACCCAGCCATAATATTCCTCTTAGTTAACGCTCTATCCCGTATAGGCTTGTATAGAGAGGTAAAATATTCCTTATTAACTATGTCTACGCCTCCTCGATTTAGTTATTTAACCTAATTATAATAGGCTGTCTTTAAGGGTGCGAAGACCCTAACGTTATATGGTTAAAGCTTATGGGAGTATAAGAGGGAAAACGATATAGGATAATATTGTTCTTAAAGCAAAACTCTAAAATTTTAAGGGTTTTGTGCGTCTCGAAGCCGTTATATATTAGAACCCGTAGTTTCTTATTAGCCAGTTCTTTAGTTTAGGGATTAAAAACACGCGTAAGCTACTCTAAGCTGATCTTCGAGTTATTATATTCGTTTTTAGAATATCCGTAATGCCATTTAGGAGTTGGGTATATAGTCCAGTTACTTTGGTAGGTTAAAGCTGGCCAGATTATAAGTGGTAGTAGCGACCTACCGTTAGCACTGACACACTTAATAGCAGTTACTATTGTCCGCTTGATACTTGTACCTCTATGTCACGGAGCGCGGGCAATGGCTACAAAGCGTATATATTCGGGGAGTTTACAAGACGTTGCGCGATCAATCGTAAGGGTCGAGGGCGTAAGGAGGTGATATACCTACGCGTAGCTGACGTAAGCTGTACGCGAGGTGTACGCAAGAGCACGGGGCTCTCCTATGGAGGCCCCTACGGTGGGGTTCTGTAACACTACCCCCCCTCTTATAGAGGCGGAGCTCCGGCGACGCTGTGGTTGCTATATATATATAGAAGGGACATTTAAGGTATAGAGAAGGAAAAGTAAAGGGGGTATCGCTAAGGGCTTAAAACAACGTTATGTAATAAGGCTTAGCACCTAAGAATCTAACCAATTAGATAACTTTAACCGCCGGTCAAAGTTCCTGGACATCTTATTAATATTCTAGTCACGTAATCGCATTTTGCCATCACATAATAGCAATCTACGGCAATCTAACGACAATTTGCCCTTACGTGGTAATATATAACGGTTTAACTCTATAAGGGCTCCCATAGAGGATTAGGTACAAAATCTCTGCTTAGGCCCGGTTTCTGTGGGTTCACATAGTAAAAGTCGCTAATTAGGTCCTTTGCATTTTTAAAGTCTTCCTATAGTTGCCATTCTAGCTAATCTATATTGAATCCTATATAGACAGCTCTGTAGTAGAGCCGCCATCCTCTACCTTTGCCAAAGTATTTAGAGTCGATAATTCGTTTAACGGTCCACTCCTTATAGTTCTCGTCTTCGTTCTCATCTCGGATTAGTACTAGCAGGGGTTTAGGCTATATCTATCCCGGTAAGGGGTTAGGCTAGTAAAGGTGTAGTAGCTATAGGTGAAATACAGGCTATATCCCACGGGTGGCTAGGGTAGGCAGGAGCTCTAGTTCGTATGCAGCTCCCCTATTAATAACTCATTTAATCGGATAGGGGCCGAGGTTCTTATAATTAAGTGACTTTATAGGCCTCTGCGTAGAGATATTACGTGCATCTAGCCATACCCAGTCGCCGACACGCATCTCCGGTAGTAGTATTCTGTGGCGGTCGGCAAAGTAAGCTTATTTCGCTTGGGCCCAGGCCATTTCTCCTTTACAGTAGTTAAGTAGGTCTTTTATCCGGTCTATATATTAATTAGCAAGTAGCATTTTAAGGCGTTTTCCATATAGCAGTTTCTTATTAATAGGCTCTAGTGGCTCTATACCGGATTATAGGTAATATCCTTTATTTGCGAAGAATGGGGTAAGTCCTATAGTGGCTAAGACGTAGTTATTTGCTATAAATTTACCTAGTAGAAGGTAGTCTACCTAGTTATCCTAACTATAGGCGACTACCTATCGTAAGTACGCCTTTATACTAGCGTTAGCGTTTTCTAGTTATCCCGCAGTTTCGTGGTAAAAGGATATAGATATCTTAACGGAGATACTAAGGCGTTGGCAGATCCGCCTTTATATATTAGAGTCAAATTGCGTGCCTTAGTCAGACGTAATAGAGTTGGGTAATTTGTGTAGTCGGTAGACTTCGCGAAGAAAGGTGTCGGCAACGTCGCTTACGGCTACGCCTTTAGTTAGGACGTAGTAGCGTTCTTTTATAAGTCGGTATATTATTATAAGGATGTTCTTATAGGTTCGGCCATGTCGTTTATAAGGTGGTAGGTTGATAACGAAATCTATAGCGATATCTGCCTATCGTCGTATAGGTACTAGTAAAGGGTATAGCAGTCCTTAGTATTTTGTATAAAATGCTTTAGCACGTTTATAGCTATAGCAGGCGCTTATAAAGCGTTTAACTAAGTCTATCATTTTAGGCTAGAAGTAGTATCGGCTAAGAAGCTTATAGGTTCCTCCTTTGCCTAGGTAGCCGCTTAATTAGAGGTCGTGGGCTATTTAGATTAGTTGCCGTTGTAGGTCTTCTAAGTCAGGGATAAATAGATAGCCTCTATAATAGAGCCTATTCTCTTTTACTTCTAAGGCTGCTATATTAATCTAGCCTAAGCTTTAGAGGTTAGTAGGCAGTATACAGGTGCCGGCGATCTTTACGGCAATTAGTTAATACAGTAATAGGTTAACAGGGGTATTATATACTGCGGTAATAAGTTTATTAATTTTAGGGGGTAACTCTAGTTCTATAGTATAAAGCTAAGGGGTAGTTAGTTCTATCTTGGGTAGTATACCTAAGGCTAAGTTTTATGCTTTTAGGATTGTTTATCATTGGAATTAATTTTAAGGGTTATCTTCTAACTAAGGAAGGTCTTATAAACGGCGTGTTAGGCTATCAGGCTTAGTACCTTATACTCCTAACCTATATGCAATTTTAAAGTTAAAACCAGAGAGGAACTTATTCCAACGTACTTAGCGTTAGTTTAGTTGTTTTATAGTTATAAAGTACTTAAGGTTGCGATAATCTATAAGGACCTCAGTTGGCTAGTCAGGTTCTGCTAAGGAGAGTTCTAGTTAGAATTCCTTAAACGCTTATATAATTATAAGGAGTTCCTTATTATAAATCTTATAGTTATATTCTTATAGTGTAAGCTTAGACGAGTAGAATGCAACTAGGTAGAGGAAACCGTCATCACCTATCTAGGAAAGAACGCCCGCGTTAACGTGGTCTAAAGAGTTAGTCTTAAGATAGAGTTATTATCCTAGTATAAAGTAAGCTAGGATAGGTGCTTTAGTAAACGCATCTTTTAAGTCTTAGAACGCCTTTTTATATTTAGGCATCCAGATAAAATATAGATATATTTTTCTTCCTTTCGCGGAAAGGCCCTTTATTCGCATCATTACTATAAGTAGTACTATAACACCCAAGAAGTTATATATAAATTTCCAATAGAAGTTAGCAAAACTAAGGAAGGCTTATACGTCCTTAATATAGGTAGGGGTTTACTATCTAGTAATTGTGTATACTTTTTCAGGGTCCATACGGACACCCTTAGTAGTGACAATTAGTCTAAGGTATTTTACTTCTATGACTAAGAATTCGCACTTCTTTAAATTAATATAAAGTCCTACGTCTCTAAGGCGCTATAAGACCTTTTAAACGTACTTAGTATACTTAAAAGGGTTATTACTATAAATAAGTATATTATCTAGGTACGCGGAGCAGAAGTCGTCAAGGTAGTCCTATAAGGCATTATTAATATAGCTTTAGAAGCTGCCTGGGCCGTTACATACGCTAAAAGGCATAATAGTATATTCGAATTGGCCAAAGCGCAATACGAATACGGTTTTCTATTTATCACCTTCCCATATTCAGAGGCGGTTAAAGGCGGCAATAATATTAAGTTTAGTATAGATTTTGGCTTAGCTAAGCCGTTTAAGGGTCTCGCGTATAAGCGGTATAGGGTATTGGTTCTTAATCGTAATAGCGTTAAGTCCTCTATAGTCAACGTAGAATTAAATACCTCCTCCTAGCTTTTTAGTAAGGAGGATAGGGGCGGCTGCTAGGGACATGCTAGAACGAATAAACCCTTTATTAAGGTACTTATTAATATACTTTTTAACAACTAAGAGTTTATCTTTTAATATTAGGTAGGGTCTCTTATAAGGCGGCGTTTTTCCTTATTTAATATTAATAGTATAATCGTTAGGTCGATATAGGGGGAGTATATCTACGCTCTTTTATAAGCATATATTAATAAAGTTATAGTATCTCTCGGGGAGGAGCTTACAGAGTTCCTCATTAGTAAGTCCTTTTTTAAGCTTTATAAACTTCTTAAAGTCTAAGGGTAAAAGTCTATAGAGTTCTACGGGGGCATTGTTTTCTAGAAGGTTAATTATATCTATCCTATTACTATAGAGGACGTAGTCCTAATCTTTATTAAGCTTATATAGTCGTAATCGGGAGGCTACAGCAACAGTCCAGCCTTTCCTATATGCTATACGGTAGAAGGCCGCGGCGCTTACATAGTAGCAGTTAGTCGTAGGTAGGATAATAAGGGTTTCCTTAGGTTAATATCCTAGGGAGTAGATAGAGGCGGCTAAGCTATGCCCTAGGCAAGTCTCTCTACAGTATTTAGAGTTAAAGGTTACTTCTCTCTTTTACCAGTTAATGGCGGGGTTATATTATTTAAGCTAGTTTATTCTAAGGATAATAGGGTAGTTCGCAAGTGGTGTAATATAGGCCCAGAGCTCCTCCTGGTGTCCGTTTATATTTAGGTAGAGTTATACTATATAGGTAATCTTTTATACAGTATAACTACCGTTAGCAAGTTATAGGGCGCGGGCTTTGGCGAGGGGTAAGGTAGGTAGGTTATAAGTACACATAAATTAGGTATCTATAAATTTATTAGTAGCTCCGCAGTTAATCATAGAACGGGTTTTATATTATTTCTTAGCGGTAGTTCCCTCTATAGGTAAGACTATTTGCTTCCATCCTTCTATTTTTACTAAGCTATCTATTAAGCAAGCCAATATATAGATCCCTCCATCGTCAAAGTGTCCTAACCTGCGACTTAGGGCTAGGACTTTGCGTTTTCCGCTTCCGCGTCTAATTCTACTACCGTTACTACATCTTCGTCTTATACAGTAGCGGTATATAGCAACGTATTTAGTGTCTAGGGTATAGGGTTAGGTATTTAACAGTAGTTGCTAAACCTAGCCATTAGGCAGTTTGGGCTATAGCTATAATAGCCTTCTTAACAGCATCTATAGCAACGCCTTAGCTTTTAGAGTAGCTTACGCTCTCCGTCTAGTAGCTTTTTCAAAAAGGCTAGTATAGAGAGGTTAATATTAGGACCAGTGGTGTTACTTAGGGTAGTAGGCGTTGGTGGTTTAGTAGGTCTAAAGGGCTTCTATAGGGAGGTCTTCGGGCGGGGGTTTACAGTAGTAATCTGGTTCAGCCGTCGTTTAATCTTCCGTAGGGCTGCTACCATATTGTGAACATCGTTATAGTTGTGGCTGGCGGCTACATGACTAAGGCGATAAGTGACTTTTTTAAGGAAATCTTCCTAGTCTTTAGCGTCGTCTTAGGCGAGGACTCCGGTATATTCCTGGAATTTAATATAGAACTTATTAAATAATTTAGTAGAACTTATCTTTAGGGCGCGTAGTTTAGCTTAACTAGTGGCTACTAGGTTATAGTCACGGTACATTTAGTTAAGGTTATTAAGGACTTCCTAGTGGGACTACCACTTCTAGGGACTACTAGTCTCTTATTAAGCAAAAAGCCTATTAAACGGGATGCCTTTCGTTCGTCCGATAATATAGCCAATCTTAGTATCTTCTATAGGGAAAAGGCAGGCGCTCTAGGTCAGTTTCTCGCAGGTTTATATCTTCCAGTAGCTATATTCCTTACGGTTACCCTTAAAGATTAGGGGATTGGGGTAGCATGTATTGGACCCTATAGTGGTAGTTTAGGTTTAATTATTATAGCTTTTATCATTACCGCTGCTATAGTAGGGGTTCCTATTAGGTGAAGCTGCTCGGCGCTAACCTTCCGTTAAGCGTTAAGTAGGTGAGGTTGCTAGGGGCGTAGAGACTTAGGTAGCGTTATATATAGTAGAGAGGTGTCTAGTATTATTATAAATGTGCTCGTTAAGCTAAGATTATAGGTATTTAATTATACCCTTTCTTTCGGTAACTGTAGCAATAAGTATAATCTCGGCCTTTTTTAATCGTTAAACGTCGCGTTTAGACGCGCGGAGGTTATCTTCGATCTCTTGGCGTATATTATTAGCGAGCGCCTTACAAGCTTATAGGTCTTAGATAATATCGTAATCTTAGGTAGTACGCATCTCAGCTTATATAAGCTTTAGATAGTAGTTCTATAGAAGGCGGTAGTATTTATCGGGTTCTCGTGCTACCATTTTTACAAACATCTCAGCGTCTCGTATCTCAATCTTAATGGGTAATAGCCCTTTAGCTTATTTATCTGTGGTTATATAGTTAATAAAGAATAAGACATTATTAATATCCCCCTTATAGTCGTCGTAGTCTTTTAAGCCACTAGGCTTCCCTTTAGGGGTTAAGGCTAGGGCTAATAAATTAAATCCTCCTAGGACTAATTGGTGTCGTAGTTTCGATATAGGTATTAGGTTGTTCTTTAAGTTTAACATAATAGCTAGTAAGGAATTTCATCTTATTATTATTAATTCTTTAGGAGTATAAAGTAAGGTGACTTATGGACACGCTACTTCTGGCAGCGTCTACGGTATTGTAGAGATGTAGAATTGGTCATAGGCTAAGCGTCGGTGAAGAAAAAGGCGTAACGTAATGTTACGGAGCGCGGGCAATGGCTACAAAGCGTATATATTCGGGGAGTCTACAAGACGTTGCGCGATCGATCGTAAGGGTCGAGGGCGTAAGGAGGTGATATACTGTCACGGAACGAGGGCAGTGGCTACAGAGCGTATGTATTCGAGGAGTCTACAAGACGTTGCGCGATCGATCGTAAGGGTCGAGGGCGTAAGGAGGTGATATACCTACGCGTAGCTGACGTAAGCTGTACGCGAGGTGTATGTAAGAGCACGGGGCTCTCCTATGGAGGCCCCTACGGTGGGGTTCCGTGACACTCTATAGTCTTATATATTGTCCTTACCTATAAGGACTTTAATAGAGCCTAGTATGCTTAGTAGGACTCCCGTCTCGTCTATATTATAATAATTTTCTAGTAAAATAGCTAGCTTCTATAGTACTTTGCTAACTACTTTAAACCACTCTGTGACCTTATTATATATATAACTATTATAGCGTTTCCAGTCAATAACCTTAACTCGCCTCGCTTTAAGTTCTGGATAGCGTTTCTTAAAGGCCCGAGGCCAGTTCTTACCTAGAGGCTTAATTAGTATATCTATAGACCGATAGTAGGCAATATTAAAAGCTAGCGAATATATAAACTTAATTCGTACAGGGTGCCCAAGATTAGCTATTAGTAATAAGAACTTAACAATGGCTTTCTCTTCCTCTAGGGTGAGGTATTGCTAGCTTTAGGCTAGCTCCTCTCTTAAGCGTCGTCTGTAATTATAATAGTAAAGCATAGAGAGTGGAATATCGCCCTGTTTTGCTAAGGTAGTATATATCCTAGGTATATCTAGAGGGAGGCCTTACGCTAGTACCTGGCTGGCTTGGTCCATAATAGCGAATATAATAATAATAGTAGGATAGGAATGAGCGGCTCTACTAGATATAGTACGCAATAATAAACGCGCGCGGAGAAATCTAAAAATAGGTAGCACGTAATAGTTATAAATACTTCTAGAATAGCGCCACACTTTATATTAGTTCAGCTTAGCATTAAATATATTACAGTTACCTAAATATATAGTACCGCACTATATAAGTGCGCTAAACCCTTATACTAAGATATACTGTAGACCCCTTCGCACGAATTAATCCGGAGTGCATATTTTTATAGGCTAAGTGTCTTTAAAACTTAGAGTTATCTTCTTTCTTAATAGAACTGTCTTTCTAATACTCCGAAATTTAAAGATATATTAATGGCTGTAGTAGAGTAGGGATGTAAAGCTAACGCGGTTCTAGATGCTATAAATAGAACGATTAATAGCATAACTAAGACCGTTGTAATTTTCTTACTATAGACTAGTTTCTAAAGGAGAAATGGCTAAAGAAAAATAATATATAGGCTACAACTTAATAGACCCCTAAGGGAAAGAACTAAGACGCTTAAATAATAGGTTTATCTCGGCGCGGGGGGTTTCTCGACCCGTAGGGAGGGACGTTAGGCTCTAATATTAACTTAAATTTGCTACTTCGTCACTCTAACATTGCTACTCTATCTAGCTAAGGTTGTGATGTAGCCGGGCTAGGACGGATTTCAAAATTTCTAACCTATATTGGGCGCTTCCGCCTACACAAATATATATAGAGGGCAATTACTATAACAATAAATACGAAAATAGCTACTATAATACCTGCAACTCCGCCACTACCTAAAGACTTGTGGTTAGAGACTTTTTGTTAACTATTAAGAATCTTATTACTACTTTTTCATCAGTACGCGTATCTCTGCTATAGGGTTTGACTTACCTTATTACTTAAAACATAGTTTTTAATTTAAATCCCTTTAAAAGGTTAGAGGGAGACCCTGCACTTATATACATTATCGCTAGCTCCTAATTGCTAAAAATAAAGAGGCCCTAGAAAAGGATCTGATGCTCTACTATATTTAGAAAATGATATTATTTAAGAAAGTTTGTAATATAAATCTACCTATAGCAGCCCTCTCGTCCACTATTAAAAGGATATACAGTATAAACAATTCTATCTCTATTACACGCCTATTAAGGCCTATACGCCCTATAAAACCATCCTACTGCAGTTGTCTAAAACTCTATCTCGCTCGCGTCTCTCGTTGGTTTTTTAATTTGGGCTACAAATTGGAACTAAGTGGCTCCTATATTCCGATTAAAGAACCTCCGCCACTATATTATAATAATATTAACTATAAGACTAGGGTCTTAATTAGCCAATCCTTAAATCTCTTAGATAATAGGAGTATAATATTTAGATTATTAGATTCTAGGAAATATATATTTAAGCCTAGCTGCTAAAATATAGAACTGTTAAAAGCCAAATAGGGCCTAGTTTAGGGTTCTATAGGGGGTCCCTCCCCCCTATATAAATAGCCTAGATCCTTATTAATATAATCCTAATACGAGTTCTAACAGGAATACTATTTGGGTTTAGTCAATGCTAAATAAGCTAGGGTTTGCTTTAAATACTAGCACATATATATGACCTACAGGCCTTTCGACATCCTAGGATATTAAAATGGTTAGGAAAGTGACTTTTTAATTCCCTAAAGCCGTCCGACATAATATATATAACTAGTTTCATTAATAAATATAAAAGGAGAAGAAAACTGTTGATCTAGACCCCAAGATAGGACGCGCTATTTTTAGTGTGCAAAGTGTGCCTATATGACTCCGGAAACGGTTCCTGTAAGGGTGTTGAAACCTTGCCTAAATCGATTCCTACACAATTTCAGCATATAGAACGGTCTCTTCCTCTAGAAAATCATTTTCATGGAACTTTGGCCATGACTAAAACGTGGAATAAACAAGATCTTCAGCGTGGAGGTTATCAAAAAATACATTCTCCCGATGTAACGTCCATCACTGCTAGTCAAGAAACACTCCATGCCGAGAAATCTAAGGGGTACTTGAACTTCAAACTCTCCAAATTCCGTACACACCCTAATAGTTGTTCTAAATCTATATAAATAATGTACTATAGCTAATCCTCAACATATAAAACCTCTTAAAACTAAAAATTACGTGTGGCATCGCCGCCTTCTCGTCAAGTCCGCTTAGAGGTCACTTTTGTAGCGAAATAATATCTCTTCACTGCATTACTACAGCTAAGCTCTTAGCACATTGAAAAATAAATAAAATGGTCAGATTAAAGTATCTAAGCCTTACTATAATAGTAGGAAGCTAGGATTAGCTCTATGCCTGCTGTCGCGCGTAAGTTTATGCAAGATGGCGATCCTAGTCGGTACTTTGTTCAGGGCGGTTTTCTAATCTTGGCTAGCGCAATTACATACTCGTATTCAGGCGTCAAACGTCATCCGTTACAGTTACGAGCGGAATCGATGTCCGGTTTGAACATTGATTTGTTCTCAGCGCACGGTCTTCTTAACGGGGATACTCTCTCGGGTTTTTTTTTATATTTTTATATCCGTTGTATTATACTACGTACAATACTGCGCATGCAGCCTTTTGGCTATGGCGCTATAGTTCTATATATATAAATCCTTTTCTTAGGCAGCTTAATATGTACTAGTAGCTATGTCCTAGTAGTTTATAAACCCCTAAATTAGGAGTTTATAGTTTCCTAGTAAAAATACTAAGATACTACAACTACTAGGGAATGAGAAAATGGTAAGAAAAACTGTAAATCCTAACCCCTATCCCTGTCCTTTTGCAATTTATTTCTGTCCTTTTGCTCTCTACTGTCTTTTAACCTAAGAGCCTAGTAGGAGCTACCTCCTTCTAGACTCCTATTAATTTTATTCTTCCATAGAGTCTTCTACGCTAGTACTATGTACTAGTTTAGCTGCTCTAAGATTCTCGCAGTCTCTACTATTAGCAAAGTGTTTTTCTTTACAATTAATGCAAAGAGGGGTAGTATGCTTGCAAGGCCTGCCGCTTATTAAGCAAGTAGGACAGCAGTGGTCTTTAGATAGATGTGCAGCCGCACAATATCTACAGGCCCTAGTAGAGCATCTGTCTCCTATATGGCCAAATTTTTGGCAGCTATTACACTGCGTAGTAGGAGAGACTTCGAGGTATTTTACTACCTTAGTAGCTGTACCTGCAATTGATATCTCTTTTTACTTAAGGATTTCTTATCTTTTTTCTTCGTTCTCTATAGTAAAAACTATAGAGCCAAATCTGGTCTATGGATCGTGTCTTTTTACACTAGATAAGATCCATCTAGGTAGTCCTTATATCCTTATAGGATTAAAAGTCTCAATTTCCTCTTTTAGAAGCTTAGAGCCTCCTTCTCCTAAGAACGGTAGGGTAGGAACCCCATAGGCTATAATTTGAACCCATGGTTCTAGTTTTTGTTCTCTTTAAAAGGTAAAGCAGTTTTGCTAGATCTCCTTATATTTAACTAGGAAATCTGCATTATACTCTTCTATAGTCGTAAGGAGAATATTTTGTTTTCCTTTAGTTCTAGCTATAGACGCTAGAACTGGCTTTTTTACTTACAGTTTTAATACAAATAGTTGATTGACTTTATTTCGTATAAAGAAGGTATCTAGAGGTTAGTCCTTTTCGTTTATAATTAGGACTAGCTTCCTTTCTTATAGCTGCTTTTTCTTACTTTTAGTAGAAGTAGAACCCCTACTAGAAGGAGAAGGGGTAGAAGGTAGTAGTGGTGATAATGAGGAGGGTAGGGAGGACGAAGAAGAAGGGAGGTCCTTCTTTAGTCTCTCTGCGTAAGTATTTTTGGTAGAAGCTACCTCCTTACAGAGAGCTCTTACTTCTTCTACTAGTCCTTCTAGGACCTCTTTTGCCTCTTCTTCTTCTTCTTCTTTTACAAAGGGGTTTTTTCCTATTAGGATATTTTGTGTATAGTTTACTAGCTGTCCAACTTGTTCTTCTTGCTCTTCTCCTTCTAGCCCTCTATAGGCCTGGATTAGGCTTCTTAAAGCCTCGCATAGATATTCCTCCGGAGAAAGGGAAGAGAGAGGTATATTATGCATACTATCTATAGTAGTCGTTGGTTTTATTGTCTTTTTTGCAGGTTTTTGGTTTTCTTTTTCAGGAGAAGACTAAGGATGTCCTCTTTTTTCTCCTGTCCTAAACGGGCCAGGAGAAGGAGAAGGGGGAGAAAAAGTAGATGTAGAATCTTCATCACTTATTTCTATAGGAGGTTTTTTTTTAGACCTATTAGGCCTTGGCATTTTATATCTTATAGGGGGGCTTCTAGTTTTTACTATCTTTATACCCTTTCTCCTTACTAATCCTACTAGAAGATTTCTGGGGAGATTAGGCTAAAAGGTAGTAGAAAGACTAGCCCCTATTGGTATTCGTAGTAGTAGTCGTAGTTTTGGTGTTCCTGTCCGTGCCTCGCTTATAAGCTAGGACCACCCCTAAGAAGAATTTTCTGCTAGGGGAAAGGGGGTAAAATGACAAATAAATCCACCTCTAGCTCGCTAGGCAGTGAGAATTAGGTCTTGAAAGTTAGGAAATCGATTGTTTTTGATGGTAAGATGGGTATGCGTAAGTTTTGAAGTGCGGCGCCACCTTTTGGTAAGGTTGCATGTGTGGTGAAGCTCCTCTCCTCGGGTTAGCGCGCTGCATAGGTAGCTCTATAATCAAACTAAGCTTCTATATAACATACTCACACAAGCTTGTACAAGCAAATGAGCGATACAGTATGAACGGAGGCTCCGTCCACTTCCAACTACAATAGGCCCCAGCAAGCCTTGCTTTAGGGTTCTATCAGTATCCGACGCACGAGAGCGCCGCAATTCAGGGCGTGATCAGCTTTTTACAAGAAAGGCTTTGTTGAGGTTTAAATCGATGGAGTCGAGACTTGAACACAAGGGGTGGTGCTAGGGTGGAATGCCCTTGAGAGTGGAAGTCTGCAGTATTTTTTCTTCGCTCTAACATAGCAACTAAAATAGAGTGCCGCATAGCCTTTCTATCCTAGAACGATCTCAATGGTATCAGCCTTCAAGCTATCCCATGCTCTCTGAAGCACCCGACCCAATGCCCTTCTTGCAGCTACACCATCTATTCTCTCAATCCACATAACATTGTAGAACGTATATACGCGTTCTTTCTGTCGTTGGGCCAACTCCCATTGCTGAAAGAGCTCTTCCGGATAGCCAATGGGCCGGGAGTCCATGGCAATGTGGAATTCGCCTCTGGAAATGGCGATCATTTCCGCCTGGTCGGCATCATAAGACCAAGGCGACGGCTTAAATATTTCTTGTGTGTGCAGATCCCGTTTTGACGAGTGAACACTGTTGGAGCACACGACGCCAATTATCTGTCCGGCCTGGTTCTGGAGGTATCGCCAGCTGCAAATGCCTAGCATTGCCTCCTGCCGCGGGGTGAGCGGAATCTCTTCGCCGAGAACTACAAATGCACGCTTGACGGTACCGACAATGGTGGTATTCCATTGTTCCGGCATCGTTGTGTTATACGAATCCGTTGTAGCGGCAAGGGGCACAGGGAACCGAAACCTGTAGTCGTGTTTGATTGTTTTATGCTGCAGGCCTTCGTCCTTTGTCCAGTCCTTCGGGAGGGTGGAATGATGTGTATTATTCCTAAAGTTTGCATATGAGTTGCAAATTGCCGTTCGAGCGCCAGAGGCAGTGTTGAATTTGGACCATGTCACTATTGGACTGATGCTGCAGATGTTCTGAGAGTACAGCGAGAGCAACAAGCAATCATTTCCAGCTAGCCAGTTGCTGAAGTTGAGTGTACCTTGCCATCTGCACCATGACCAGCTCGGTAAAGGTTCGACCGGTTTCCCAACTGCGTTCGCTAGTTGGCATCTGTCCTGAACTGGAACTCCGGGCTGCCAGAGCAAGGCAACGTCAAAGTATGATTCCGGCAAGCCGAAAAGAAATCCTCCGGGGAATGAATTGCGAAGCGTTGTCAGGACACCAGAGAAGGCCGAGATGGAATCGCAGGGGAAGCTGAGTGTTCTCTTGCTGTAGTTCTCGACGAGTCTTCGGAATAGGTCATGATCTGGCCAGCCAGGATTCTGTAAACTGTCCACAAATGACCGTTGCTCCCATGCCTCGAGCACAACCTCGTTGCTGAACGCTTCCTGGCAGAGCGACTTCTTGCATTTCCAGATAAATTGCCCCTGGAAGATGATTACCAGCCTTCTGGAGAACATCTGCTCTTGAAATGTCCAACCTCTTGATGCCCATGATGTATTGGTAGGTAGCGCTTTGTACCGCATCCCATACAAGATTTCAATATCGCCCACAGACTTGAATACATTCCGGTGACGGGTGCCATGAGATGCTGGCGTACCGATTCCAGCAATTCCAATGCTTGCATCGCCGTCTGCAGAAACAATTGTGAAGCATGCGTTGGCGTATATCGTCCCCATTGCCATGACTTGTTCATGTTTATGTCTACCGTCATCCTGCACGATGCAATATCGGTCTATCCAAAGGAAACGTTGTCCCATTTGGCGTGTGAAGTCCATCGCACTAGAGACCAAAGGCGGAATGATAAAGAAGTCTGGATCGTTTAAACTCCCAGGCTCGAGGAACTGCTTCAGATTGGCTTTTCGGCACTCAAAATCGCTAGTGGACCGGCCCCACACGTAACTGAGAGCAACGTACTCGTGATCGACAGTAGCTTTTACCAGACATTGACTCTCAAGGTCCAACAGGTAGATGCTAGGTTTGGAAGTCGATATCAATGCATCGACGTTGCCGCAAGTCGGCCCATGCGACGACTGGCATCTTCTGAAGCAGGCTTTGGCAAAGTCGACATCGAGTACGTTTGGGTCAATGGACCGAATCGCTGGGAACCCAAAGTCCGCACCTGTGTTGGATGCTCCGGAGCCTGGCGCAAATAACAGCTCGGCAGATTGAAGTACAGGTGAATCGACGTAGATCTTAAGCAGACTTTTCAAACCTCCCGAATCTTTCGAGTGCAGGCGTCTCGCGCTTTTGGCCAACTGCCGATCTCTCTTCACAATGAAGGTTGATTCATCCCATTGCGGGGAGTTCCTCACCTTCCTCAGCTGAATATAAGCGGAGTCACTGATTTCTTGATTCTCCAGGCCCAAGATATCTGAGAGTTCTTGACAAGACTGACATTCCACCACTTGCTGATTGCAGTTGTTGCAAACCTTTGACATTCGGACGTCTCGGACCAAACCCAGACTGAGATCGCTGCTCTTCAGGTCTGAGGTCGACCCAATGATTCGTTCTCTGGAGCGGTTGCTAGTCTCCCCGGGAGGCCTTGGTATGCCGCGGCGTGTTGACAGCAATTCATGGCTAGAGAAAACGGTTTTCAGTTTTTTATGCAGGTTCCTGCAATTTCTGCATGGCTTTTCCGTATGTGCGCATGCCGGTTTTCCATGTACCGGGGTTGGGGCCGGTTTGGGATACGAAGACGGCGGTATTAATAAAGGCTCTGGAGAGCGCTGTTTTTCGAGTTGACATTCATCATCGCCACACATCTCGGAACCGCTGCTTGTCTCGGATCTATTGTGCATCGCAGGGGTGCTGTGTATCTCAGAATCGCTCTGCTGTTCAGAACTCGTGCAGATCTCAGAATCGGTATCGGGTCAGGCTGCAGCTGATTGCACATCTCACAGTGTGGCGCGGTAAGGCTGACATGTAGCGGTCAGGCTTTAGCAGAGGCGAATTTGCGAGCGAATAAACTGAATATGCTTATATCTTGAGAAGTGGACGAACACCATGGTGACACTAGCAGGGAGGACGGTCGACCCGCTCCGACCATGACCTTGTGCGATGGTGATTTCGTAGGCAGTTCTAGAGAGCTGAGTTAGTGACTGTTGACTCAGGTCACATGACTGCGGGGCTATGGTCGGCCCGTGTGCCATGGCTCCGCACAGCCACAGGCTGAGCTCTTGATCGATCTGAGTAAATTACACAGTGCCAGTTACGTAAGACGTGCTAAATGGTATCGCAATTTATCTCGGTCCCAGACGATCAACCAATCATAAGCTGCTTACATAACAGATTAATCATCTTATGTTGTTGTCGTCTGGTATTGTCTCGTTCCCAGACCTTCTTGCCAAGGCTTACCTTGCCAAGCCGCTAGCCGCTTTTGGCAAGACCTTCGTTAGAAGGTCTGGTACACGGTTCGGATTTTTGTTAGTCCCGCGNGGGGTATTTAGGCCTATATACACCTACTTTAAGCCAAATTATCTTAACTCTTATAGCTCCCTAAGCTATTCCTGATGGCTAGAATTACCAAAGCAAACCTGGCGAAGAAGACTACGTTGCCCGATTTGCCCGATTCTAATTCGTTATCTCGTCGTCGCGCCCGACGCCCCCGAGTCGTAGCAGCCCACGACCACCGCCGCCCTCTTCCTACTGTAGCCAGAGTACCTAAACCGACGAGCTAGCTTTAAATATAAACTAAGGACTACTAGCAGGTATAGATTTGCTTTATAGAAGGGGGTAAGCTTTAGGTAGAGCCTCGCGCAAAGCTTTAATAAAACCTTATGTAGAGCTTTAGTAGAGGCTTACGCAGAGCCCTACGCAGAGCTCCGCGTAGAGCTTCGTGCAGAGCTTCGTGCAGAGCTTTGTGCAGAGCTTTATGCAGAGCCTCCGTACGCAGAGCTTCGTGCAGAGCCTCCGTACGCAGAGCTTCGTGCAGAGCCTCCGTACGCAGAGCTTCGTGCAGAGCTTCGTGCAGAGCTTCGTGCAGAGCTTCGTGCAGAGCTTCGTGCAGAGCCTCGTGCAGAGCCTCGTGCAGAGCCTCGTGCAGAGCCTCTGCAGAGCTTCCTGCAGAGCTTCGAGCAGAACTTCGAGCAGAGCTTCGTGCAGAGCCCCGTGCAGAGCTTCGTGCAGAGCCTCGTGCAGAGCTTCGTGCAGAGCCTCGTGCAGAGCTTCGAGCAGAGCCTCGTGCAGAGCTTCGAGCAGAGCCTTGTGTAGAGCTTTGAGGAGCTTTAAGCAGAGCTTTGAGCAGAGCTTCGAGTAGAGCTTTAAGTAGAGCTTTAAGCGGAGCTTTATGTAGAGCCTTGTATAGAGCTTTATATAGAGTTGTTAGGCCATAGAGACGCACTGGCCGTAACCGGCTTAGCGCAGGCGAGGCGCAGGCGAGGCGTAGTCGCCCCGCATTAGAGAACAGCAGAATTCAGTTCTATAGTTCTACTTTATTAAGAACCAGAAACTCTTTGCATCCCGCTACTGTTATTACGTTACTGTATGCCCTAAGGACCTTGGCGTCCTAACAGTACTAAATTCTTATCCCTTTTTAGGGGTAGTGGCCCGACAACACAGCGGTCTGCTAAGGCCACGACTACGTAGCGGCAACCCTCTGTTGAGAAGACGACCTATATTTATTAACTATATCACAGCCTATTGACCTAATGGCGAGACGCGGGCGTACTAGCGCAGTGCGTACTACCGAGCCTGGGAATCGGCCCTAGGATAACATAGGCGAACCTATGTTGTCCTAGACAGAACCGGAAGCTACGGACGAAGGGGATATATAGGAAGAAATACAACGGCTAGAAAACGAGAAGCTATAACTCCTAGAGTAAAGAAAACTACACTTACTTAGGGAAGAGGTGGAAGTGCTAAAACGGCGTTAATACGGCAAGGTAATGTTAACTCCCGTTCCTAACCCAGATCTGCAACCTTAAACTATCCCATTAGAGTACTTAGATGGTAGCTAAATACGTCCAAACCTTAAGCGGAAGGCTACTAATATAATAGGCGCTCCGTTAAAATGGGCCATTAAAATAGAGAAGATTGCTCCGTATTATGGTAAGACTATATAAAAGCACTAAGACTTCCGCAATAGCTTAAAGCTAATATTCTGCCTAGAGCACAACGGCTTCGTGGATAAGGATATTAAAGTCGCGTTTACTATATAATATATAAAGGGGACTAACCGAACCCTTTGGCTATAGTATAAAGATAACTACCCAGATATATAGTTTACCTAGGAGGAGCTAATGGAATTCCTACTTAACCAAATTAAAAGTTTTATTAATTAAGAACTTTATATAGCCCTAATATATGCAAGGGCAATATAACGAACCGATTAATTTATAAATAAGTTTACTGCTCCTTAAAAGCACAAATTAATTCTCCCTATAATGTAAAGCATCTAATAATACACCTGTTCGCGAAGCTACGGCTAAAGCTACGGCTTGCGGTTACTAACTATTAGAAGTTTCCATAAACTTAAGATTAGCTAGTTTCCCTAGCTGCCCTATTAGAGGAAAACCAGAAGAGCGCGAGCGCCCTATAGGCTAGAAGTAATAGGTATGCCGCGAACTTAAATATAAAGACTACCCTATTGGGTAACTTAGGGAAAGCGGACTTTAAAACTACCGCTAGCAATATAATGGCGGGGCGAAGTAGTACTACTGGGGGTTCAACCTAACCTAAGGGGAACTGCAAAAATTATGGTAAGCTAGGATATTGGTGGCGATAGTGCCTAGAGCTATAATAGTACTAGCCGTAGTTAAGCAGTGTAAACGCCATCTTAACGCCGGGAAAAGGCAGGCGCCCTTGGAGCCCCTTATACCTATAGGGCGTAAGCTACTACTAGATCGTAAGGAAGCTATTACTGTTTTAGGAGAAGTCCTATCTAAGTAAACCTAGAAGGAGACCTTAGTAATGCTTAATTTCGGCGCCGAAGTAAATATAATTAATTAGCGATTTGTAATAGAGTGTAACTTTAAAATACTAGACGTAGAATTGCTTACCTACTCCTAGTTAAATAAAACTTAGGTATATTACTATAAAGCCTATAAGGTACTATTAAGAATAAAGGACAGCTAGGGTAGGATAAGGGAAGTAACCCTTATCTGCTATGGAATAGCTAATATATCCCCTACTGTTACCCTAGGTATACCGGGGTTAAAGAAGGCCTAACTTCTTATTAACTATAAGGCGAAGGCGTGGCGATGGAAGCTAGACGGCTCGTCCCTATTACTATAAACCTTTAAGGGTTTTACGGAGTCTCTCTAGAGGGAATCTAAGGTCTTCGCCTTAGTAATTGCTGGATTAATGCCTAGTAAATAAGATAACGGCAGCTTGCCGGTTCTTCCCCTATAGTTAAAAGAAGCTAGCGATGTCTTCTTATATAAGGAAGTAGGAAAGCTACCCTAATACTACTAGGGCGACTATGCTATTAACCTAGAAGAGGGATAGAAGGTCCTATATAGACCGCTTTATAACCTCTTAGTTAAGGAACTAGAGGTACTAAGGGAGTACTTAGACAACGCCTTAGCTAAAGGTTAAATTTAACTAAGTACTAGTCCCGTAGGGGTACCTATTCTATTTATACCTAAAAAAGATAGGAAGCTATGGCTCTGTATAGACTATAGAGGCCTTAATAAGGTAATAATTAAGAATCGTCTTGTACTACTATTAATTAATAAAACCTTGGACCGCTTGGTAGGTTTTAAGATCTTTACTAAGTTAGACCTAACGAACATGTACTACCGCCTTTGTATCCGTTGGGGCGATAAATAAAAGACGGCGTTCTGTACGCGTTACGGCTACTTTAAGTATTTAGTTTTGCCTTTTAGGTTAATTAACGGACCAGCGACCTTTTAGGGCTATATTAATTAAGCCTTATTAGGACTAGTAGACGTCTTCTATATAGTCTACCTTAATAATATTCTAATTTTCTTAGAAAATATAGAGAAACACTAGCGCTACGTACTAGAAGTGCTACGTAGGTTATAGTAATATCAACTATATATAAACCTTAAGAAGTGCAGGTTTAGCGTATAAGAGGTTAAGTTCCTAGAATATATTATTAGTCCCAAAGGCGTAGCGATAGATTCTAGCTAGGTAGAAGCTATTACTAAATAGGAGAGCCCTTAATTCTATAGGGATGTCCAAGTCTTCCTAGGTTTTGCTAACTTCTATTACTGGTTTATCTATAAGTACTTTACTATTACGAAGCCTATTACTAATCTCCTTAAGGGAGTAAAGAACGGCCGTAAAGCTAGGCCTTTTAGTTAGTTAGAAGAGGTGGAGTAGGCGATGCGCCGGCTCTATAACGCCTTTATAACGGCGCCGCTTTTGCAATACTATACGCCGGGCTTACCAACCCGGTTAGAGACTGATGCCTCTATATAAGGCCTAGCAGTAATTATATTATAGCTGTTTAAAGACGGCCTTTAGTATCTAATAGCCTTCTAGTTTAGGAAGCTTTCGCTAGTAAAGCGTAATTATAAGACCTATAATTAGGAGCTACTAGCTATTATAGAGGCTTTTAAGCATTAGAGACACTATATTAAGGGGCTATTAAGCCGCCTAGAAGTGCTTATAGATTATAATAATCTAAAGGGTTTTATAAAGGTAAAAGCCCTTAATAGACAGCAAGCTAGATAGGCTATAGCATTAGCTGCCTATGACTTTGTAATTAAGTATAGGGCGGGAAAAACGAACCCCGTAGACGCGCTGTCGAGGCGACCCCTAGGCGTAGGGGGTTCGCTAGAAGAAGACATTATACTACTACTACTCTAAAGGACTTTGGGAATATAGGACTACTAACCTAAGGTAAAAGTCCTATTAGGTGTATAAGAAAGCAAGCCTTCTATAAAGGTATTATTTTTATAGCTATAAGCTAGCGACCTAACGGCGGTACGCCTGGGCTATATAGTATTACGGTTCGACTAGGTAACCTACACGTATACTATTAAGTAGCGTGTAATAAGGACCTAAGTTAAAGAAGCTAGTACTTAAGAGAGTGCTTATAAGTTTAGTACGGAAACAGTTATTAAGCTTATTAAAAGACTTTAGACTAAAAATGACTTTATACTATAAAAGCGCAGCGACAGCGTAGATACGGTAAGACGCTGTTAACACGCCCGCTTAAAGCTAGTGTGGCAGTTTAATTCCGCTAGACTACTTTATTACCACGGGAGGTTATATATACCCCTAGACCTAGCAGTTCGTATAAAACTCCTATAGATCCACCACAATAATGCCCTAGCTAGGCACTTTAGTAAGAAAAAGACTCTAGATCTACTCTCGCGTAAGTACTACTAGCCTAGTATAAATATAGACGTTATAAACTACATCTCTACCTATAATTTATGCTAACGTATATGTGCGCCTTAATATTGCCCTTATGGCGAGCTTTAAGCGCTGCCTTACCTAGACTAGCTGTGGCAGAAGATTACGATAGACTTTATTATAGGCCTACCGCCTAGCAAATAAGGCGATAAGGTATATAACGTAATATATATAATAGTCGACCGCTATACTAAGATAGCCTTATATCTGCCTATAGTAAAAACTATTACTATAACCAAACTCGCGGATCTCTTCCTTAATAAAGTAGTACGCCGTTTTAGAGCCCCTAGGGGGATTATATCTAATCGCGGTAGTATCTTTACTAGTAAGTTCTGGTTAGAGCTATGCTTTACTATAAAGATAAAACGTAGGCTAAGTATAGCCTTTTACCCGTAAATAGACGGGTAAATAAAACGCTAGAACTAAACCCTAGAGTATTACCTTTGTGTATTCTGTAATAAAAAGCAGAGTAACTAGGTAGGCCTTTTATTACTAGCCGAATTCGCCTATAATAATGCTAAATATAGCACGATAGGTATAAGCCCGTTCTATACCTACTATAGGTTTTACCCGCGTTTAGAATATAAGGTCTAGGCGAATAATAGTAGTTCTATTCTAGCCGCCTCTAAGAGGATTAAAAGAATATCCCTTAAACGCAAAGCGCTAGCGAAACGCTGGGAGTACGCCGCTAAGGCGTAGGCGAAATACTATAATCGTTATTACTAACTATAGGCATATAAAGTAGGGGATCTAGTCTTACTATTAACTAAGAACCTTAAACTAAAAAGGCTAAGTAAGAAACTTATAGCACGCTTTATTAGACCTTTTAGTATAGCCGAACTAGTTGGAAAGCAAGTATACCGGCTATATTTACCTATATCTTACTATATCTACCTAGTGTTTTATATTAGCTTACTAAAGCTATATAAATAATATAAGGGCACTACTAGAGACCCTTTCCTAGGGCCTATTAAGCTAGATAATTAAGAGGACTAAGAGGACTAATATAAGATAGAAGAAGTATATGGAAGGAAGGGACGCAACTAAACCCTATAGTACCTAGTTAAGTAAAAAGGCTAGCTAAAAGAGTATAATAAATAGGTCCTAGTAGAGGACATTAATAAGGATATAAAGGAGACGTATAATAGTTACTTTACCCTAAGGGGTAAATGGAAAAGAAAGTAGGTAGGAGAATAAAAAACTTTTAATTATAACTAATATTATAATAGGTCCTAGTTATGTAGAGGGTATTAAGATAGTTATTAATATTTTTGCTTTTGTGCTTAGCCGTGGCATACCTTACCTTAGCGGATTAAAGTAGTAATTCTATTTGTTATAGCTAAGATTAGATAGCTTAAAGTTTTAGTATAAAATTTTCCTCCATATCCTTAGATGTGGTAATTGCTATCCGTATAATGCTAATAGCGAAATCGCCTATAATGTCTAGCTCTATAAAGTCCTTAAGTTTAATAAGCTCTTTAATATACTTAGCCACTATTAAAGTAATTATATTATATAATGCTAAGTTACCTATTAGGCTAAAAACATCCTTAATAATATTAGGAAACCCATCTGCGGACTAGCTGGTTCCTAGAATATATTAGATTTTATATTTATAAGCTCTTTTAGCTATAGTATATTATAGTAATTGGTAATTATATTAATATAGACATAACGAAGTGTAATATAGGCTGTTATCGGCCGTATTATTGTGTTATTATTATCGCTACCGCTATTATCTAGTTTATATAGCGATAAGGCATTAGCGTCATTAATATTAGATCCTTACTCCTCCTTACCATTCTTATAGTCCCTCTTATATATAAATTAGATTATCCTCTTAATGGTGCCGGAATCGAACTCGTTAATATTTATAATATTAGTCGCTACCTTCTACCTATTAGTTAGTTAGTTAGGGTTAATTTTACTAAATATTTAGTTAGCTTTTACCTAAAAGCCTCTATTATAGGTAGCTGTAAGTATAGGAGATTAGGTGTATATAATCGCTTTATAGACTTTAAACTTTAGCCCCTAGCATATAAGTTTTAAGTCGCTATATTTTTTACTATCTATAAGCTGCGCTAAGCTAAATAGAACACTTTTAGATGGCATGTTTCTCTAATTTTAACTACGTCTTAAGTAATATTTAAGAAAGTAATTTAGTATTAAATAGGACAATTAAGAATAAGAACTCTGCTTTATTAAATATAGCTCTAGAGCCTCTATATATATATTAAGAAGTTATTATTAGCTTCGTCTAATCTATAATAGATTTAGCTAGTTAGTTAGAGCTTTAAATATTAGTTGCTTAACTAAGGACTAGTATAACTTCTAAAGTTCCAGAAAGGGTAAGTGGTGGGGTATACGGCCGCAGCGCCTAGAAGCAGTTAGTAGTTATATAATAGAGGCTTAGTTAGAGGACGTATTCCTATAGCTTAGGTTAAAGCTCTACACTCCTCTAAGCCATATTAAGTAAAGTTAAATAGTATTATATTCCTGCGTACCGGCCCGCCAATTATACTATTCTACTTTTTTCTTAACTATATACTAATACAACCCGTATAATTACCTAGCTTATAAGATCAGCCATACTTATATAGTTTTATAAAAATTAAGCATCGGGTTTTAAAAGACCACTTCTATATAGCTGTCGGTACCAATTTAATAGTATAAGTGAGTCGTGTTTAGGGGCACGAAATACGTATAGTATCGTATGCTTATTTAGACGGTGGTGACTGTCAATTCTATTGAGGTGGGCTACGTGGTCTATATACTAACGCACCTCCCCCCTAAGCTAGTGTTTCAGGAGTGCACTAGACGCGTAAGCGACCCGAACGCGTAAACGCGTACTTGGTATATCGAACCGCGTAAGCACGCGGTTAGTATAGCAGGTGCTGTAATTATACACTAGCGGTACTTGGAAAATGGAACCACTTGCGTATAGCCTCCGTAATTGCCTTAATAGAACCATAAAAGACGTAAGAAAATACATAGGAAATCCCTCCCGAGGTGCCTTTTGGGTTGCCTTCTGAACGGTGCTCCAAGCTAGCCGTAAGTCCTGCTTACGGTCCGTAAAATGAACTATACGCCCTTTAACGGGCCGTAAATGCACCATACGGCCTTCCGAACGGGCCGTAACTAAACCATAAATACTCCGTTAGTCTCGCTCTACCCATTCTATAACCTTTAGGTTGAGCTTATTTATATTAATTAGGGTTTTGAGAGCTTAACACGGCTTTGCCTTTATTATAGCGTTTGCTAAGTTGTCTCTGCTGCTAATCCATTTAACCTCCGTAATCTCGCGTCGTTTATAGGCCTGACGTAGGCACATTAGGTCGACTATGAGCCTCTTCTTTTATGTCGTACCTAGTTTGACTAGGCAGTCGTAGAGGGACTTTAAATTGGTGCATAAAACTAGGGGTAGCTGCTCTAGTTGTAGGATCTTCTGGATCGTTGATTTAATTACGGCTGCTATATTAAAGCCATGGGCTAGTATATATAGTTTAGAAGCTAGTATACTGCGGGTTACTTGCTTACATTTAATTAAAGACCAATATAGTATATTTACGTCTTAATTACGGTCCGTAAGTACAATTACGAAGCCAATTTACGATGACAGGTCCCTATTATTAGTGAAGGAGGCGTCCGTAAATACCATTACGCTAATAAAATTTAGGTCTAGCTATATAAAAGTAAGTCCTCTTATTACGTTGTCAATCTGCCATTAAATGCGCTTATTAAGCTGCTTAACATTTTCTTCTTGCGGATCTACTGCCTAGGCCGCAAAGGATAAGTTATAGGCAGATTTAGGTTAACAGACTATAGTAATATAGGCACCTCTTACACGCTATACAGCGTATTGGTCCTTTATATTTATGGTCTTACAGGTCTCTCCGTAGGAACTGGTGAGGTCCGTAGGCTTTACTATAACAAGCTTTAGGTTTTAAGCTTAGCGTTCCTAGGTCAGCTAGATTAAGTTGCCCTTTTATATAATTAAGCCTCCGTTAAACTTAATTAGAGTCTACTTAGTTAACTGCTCTTACGGCTTTACTAGGAACTTAGCTTCTTATAGTTTAGTCTCTTTAGTATCCGCAAATGTCCGGTCTGCTAAGAAGAGGGTATTATTTATTTAGAGTCTAATAATACCAAGGCCGTTTGATGGGCTATATAGGAGGTAGGGGTCATAGGTCAACTGTTCCATTTTGAGTTTACTAACGTGGTGCTGGTGGTATATCTTAAACCAATGGTTTCTGGCTTCTAGTACTCCGTAAAGAGGTTTTACAACCTATAAAATTGTTCCTAGTTATAGGTTAAGCTTATAGGGTGGTCGTATAAAGATATCCCTACTTAGGTAGGTATTAGACTGTACATAGGCTTGTAAGATATCTTATAAGTAAAGGGCTACGGATTTAGTTTGCTGTAGTCTAGGCATAAGTGCGAGTATAATCCGTTAACTAACCCATTAAATTATAGGCGATTATATAAGGACTAAGTCCTTTCCTTAGTTATTATAAGCTTATATAATAAGCCTTAATTTCTTAAAGGCTTTATTAGTACTAGGGTGCTTAATCTTATTAATAAAGCGTAAGTTAAATATATGGACGCCTTACGGAACGTCTCTCTCCGTTATAATCGCAAAGACACCCTTTTTAAGTAGTCCGTTAATCTCTTTACGCCGTAAGTCCGTAAAAGGGGTTTCCTATACTAGAACTAATATATCCGCAGGCGGAGATTACTTTACGGATGTGCCTATAGAGGTTAGGTAGTTCTCCATTATAGGATTCTTACGGGGGCGTCCTCGGCTACACTTTACGGTAGGTTTAGTAGGTTTAGTAGGTTTCTAGGGGACTTCTAGGGTAGGTAAGGGTGCTTCTAGTTCGTTTAATTCGGCGGGTGCTTCTGGTTTATTTAGTTTAATAGGTGCTTCTAGTTCGTCTGGTTTAACGTTATGGGTGTTTTTAGGCCGAAAGTAGGGTTTTACGGACGTGCTTCTGAAGCTAGTTGGCCCGCTAGGAAGCTATACGCAGCACGTCTCGTTTTCTACGGCTAGTAGACGGTAAGGTCTATTCTAACTGCCGCTTTTACGCCATACGAGGACTTTAGAGTTAAGTGGGAGGTTATATACTAAGGTTGTATTAGGTCCGTTGCGGTAGTATAGGGCGTTATTAATAGTTTGTTTAGCCCGTAATTTGACTATTTCGGCTATTGCCTTCCGTATTATAGCTGCTCGTTCCGTAATAGACGGGGTAGGGGGGCCTAGGTTGCTTATTTTTGGGTAGGCTCCGTAAACCAAGAGGGTGGGTACTAGTCCATTAGGGCCAGCGGTGTTATTAATGGCTTTTACGGCCATCTATAAAGCCAGTTCCTTTTAGATGTCCTTGTACTCGTCCGTAATAATCTAATAAGCTCTCCGTAGAGCTAGGTAAGCTCGCTTAATAAGCCTAATGGACTAATACGCCTTAACTAGAACAGCTTTTGTTAATATAGCCATGGCCGTAGCATACTGCTGGAATTCCTTGCTGATGAAGTTCCTACCGGCGTTATAGGTGATATACTTAGGAGGTCCAACGTATGTGTTAATTTAGTAGGTCCGTAAAATATCCTAAGTATACTTTATGGATATATTTTGCAACTAACGGGTGGCTTAGTAGCGGGTTACCTCGTTAATTATATGTAATACTAGGCTGCCGTTAATATACATAATATCTATGTATACTAAGTGGTTGAAGTTAAGGTCCTTATAAAGGGTAAACTTAAATCGGCCTAGGGAACGTCCGTATTTCTAGTAAAAGGAGCAGTATTTAGTTAGGTAATTAACTGCCTTCCTATTAACGTCGTCGTGTCCAGAGCGTTTAAGGACTCTATATAGCTTTTCGGCTAACGGGTAGCCAAAACAGCGGTGCAGACAGTAGATCTCCGTACTAGTAAGGTAGCACGGGTTATAGTCGAAAGATTCCTAAATATAGGTTTGTAAAGTCTCTCCCTATATAAGAAACGGGTGTCCAAATCGTCGTATAATTAGTAGGGTAATATGCTTGCTTCCTAGGGCAGTTGCAGGGCCGATTAAGGTGTCCGTAATATTGTTATAGTAAACCTATAACCTATCTATATCCGCAAGGCAAAGTAAGAAAGGGGTGTCTGCTTTTACTATGTGGAAGTTAACTAGGCTAATTAGGGTCTTAACTGTAACTAATCTAATTAATGCAGTTAAGCTAATGCCGAATTAGACGTTTACGGCCCCAGTTTATGTAATATTAATGTCCGTATTGTCATTTGCGGTGGTCCTATATATAAGGTATTGTCCGTAGCCTGTAGTAGACTTCTTAGAGGCGCCTATGTCGATTATAACACCGTAGAATTCCTTAGGGGTATAGCGTTCTGTGGTGATATATGCAAATGGGTCCTGCTTGTAATCTATAACGTTTATAACGGGGGTGCTTACGGAATGGTTTTTGGGCGCAACTGAGTGTATAAAGGAACGGTTGGCTAATACGGTCGTAATATTAAAGGCTTAGCTGTCCGTAAAAGGTCTAAAAGTAGTTAGGAACGTCTCTAAGGTCTCCTGTTCCTAAGTGTCTAAGTTAAAATTAATTATAAGGGCTTCTATTAACTTGTTAAGAGACTCTTCTACTTCCTCTCCTTTATATTCTAAGATAAACTGGTTAATCTATTTATTAAATTTCTTCTTAAACCTGTTACGTTCTTCTTGGGTATACCTTATAGACTAACATCCTTCCTTACCGTATATAAAGCACTTCTAATTGGTTTATTTGTGGGGGTATGCTTTCGTACGGAAGTTGCTGTGGAGGTTGCGGGTAGAACCTGGTCGATGCGGGTGCTGCTAGCGGTAGCGGCGGTCCGTAAAGTAGGCATCTAAGTTAGTTTGCGGATCTTGTAGGTCCGTAACGAAGGTTTAAGTACTGCCTAGTGGGTTTAAGGCTTTGTACGTTGTAATGGAGGACCGTAAATCGTTAATAAGGCTAGCTACGGTGTCTGCGGGCTTATAATAGGCGTATTTATAAGGTTCCATTTCCTGGCAGGCCGTAATTAGTTTGTTATACAAGAAGTTGTCCGTTTAAAGCTTAATATTAAGACCGTGCTATAGGTAGCGGAGGTCTTTGATAAGGATTTATAGGCACTCTATAGTTAATTTTTTAGTATTCTTGTCCATTACGGTTCGTAACTTAGTTGCATTCTATTAGGTAAGGATATTACGCCTATATTCCGGCCCTTTAAAGTAGTTATATATAGCCTTATATAGCTTATTAAAGGGAACGCTAAGGGGGTTACTTTTAAGGTTGGTGTAGTAGTGGTTAAGTGCTAGGCCGCGCAGTATGGTAGAGTAGGCTTAGCTAAACTCCTGTTTAGGGATATTAGCCTTCTAATAGAGGTCCGTAAAGATAGTTAGTTTAAAGTTAAAATTGTCGTTTTTACCACTGTACTTAGATTCGTCAGTATAGAGCTTAGCTAGATTAGCTAGCTCCTTACTATAGGTCTTTACTTAGGTGGTTTACGGATCTATAGCTTGCGGATTTGTAGCTTGCGGATATATAGCTTGCGGATCTATAGCTTGAATAACGGAAGGGTTTTGGTCCGTGTTTTGGTTTGCGGAGATATTACGGTCCGTAATTTGGGTTACAGGGGTATTACGGTCCGTAACTTAAGTACTAGGTATGCTTTAGCCCGTAAGATTAATTCTAAAACTACTTAGGTTTATAGGACGAATTTGGTTAAGAGGGTTAGGTATAAGGCTAGCGATTATATTAAGTTTAGAAGAAGCAAAGAGTTCCTTAGTAGTGTTAAACTAGTCTAGGATTTCTTCCTTAGTCTATTCTGTTTGGTCCTCCTTATATATTATATTATATAGAGACTATGCTATAGTAACTCGTTTATCCCTTTTAACCCATACGCCTTAGTAACGTAAAAGGGTTTATAGGTTATGGATAGTAGTAGGGTTGCAGGCCTTAAAAATAGCTTCCATAAAGTCCGCGAAGTCTTCCTAGTACTGTTCCTATAGGTCGTCATTCATAAACTTAAAGTATTTGTACTTAAGGGTTTTAAATTAAATATAGTCGTTAACGTCATCCGCAGACGTAAGGTCGACTCCTTATCTCCACTTCTTTTAACCTTCGCTGACTTACTTGCTGATGTCTGCCATACTATATAATATATTCTAGTGCGTAGCGGGTAGGAGAGGTCTTATAAGGGTCCGTAAAATCGGTTAACGGGCCCGTAACGGTTCGTAGGAGGGTAAGGGGTCTCCGTAAGGGGTCAGAGAGGAGGCCGGGGTATTAAGGTAGTTGGGGTGGTCGCGTTCTTGGTATAATCGCGTTCTTAACGTAGTCGCGTTAACTATTAGTACAGTGGTCAATATCTCTAATTAAGGTAGAGCGTAAACGTCTTCTAAAACTAGGGTAGATTTAAGGTAATTCTAGGTAAGGTGGAGCGTTAGACGTCTTCCAAATCTAGAGTACTTTAATTCTCTTTAACTAAAATAGGGGCTTGCAAGGTGGAGCGTCAGATGTCTTCCAAGCAAGTGCGTATCTCCTAATCTGTGCGCGCTCACTAATCAGTGTTGGTACCAATTTAATGGTATAAGTGAGTCGTGTCTAGGGGCACGAAATACGTATAGTATCGTATGCTTATTTAGACGGTAGTAACTGTCAATTCTATTAAGGTGGGCTACGTGGTCTATATACTAACGCACCTCCTCCCTAAGCTAGTGTTTCAGGAGTACACCAGACGCGTAAGCGACCCGAACGCGTAAACGCGTACTTGGTGTATCAAACCGCGTAAGCACGCGGTTAGTATAGCAGGTGCTGTAATTATACAATAGCCTTTCTATCTTTATTATAAAAGAAGTATATTTACACTAGGTATTTTAGTAAGGCCGGGAGAAAAAAGTATAGAGAGGGGGGTTTAATTTTAGTGGGGGTTATAAGTATAGGCGAACGTAAAGGTATAAGGCGTAAAGGGCTTTGGGCTTAGTTATAGAATAATAGTAAATCGCTAAACCATTATATAAGCTGTATAAGATCTTATATTCTTTAAACGAAATCAAGCAATTTAAGCAACGTAGTTCCTCTATATAAACTTAACTATTCCCTATACGGAAGTACCAAAGCTATTATAAGCATTAGGGTAGTAAAGTACGCCAATCTAACTAAAAAGGGAGGCGCAGTAGCCTAGTTAGTATTATTAAGTTCCTTTACCTCTTTATCCAATTATTCTAAAGCTTCCTTTCTACCTTCTATAAACTGTATATCGCTAAAAAAAGTAATTAGACCTTATTAATATTCCATTATAATTAATTTCCGCTATAACTAATTTACTACTACGGTAATATAGTACGACCGAAGTTATTTAAATAATTATATTATATATCGGACCTATAGCCTAGCGAATATCGGGTTAAGTATACAGAATGCCGATAATCTTATAAATCTTTAAGATATTAGGGACCTGCTACTTATAATATAGGTAATTACTTACTTTTGCTTTATATAAATCGCCTTCTTCCTATCCTATAAAGGTAATATCTCGTTTTTTATCCTCCTCGGAAATTTCTTCTCCTAACTTTAAAACCTAATAGGCTGACTTTTAGCTTTTATTAGACGTATCTATTATAATAATAGGTACCTAAAAGTAGCGATTAGATTACTAAAGATATAAAAGGGGCGGGTTATATACTGCTTGCCTTAGTAGGTAAGTTATTACCGGTCTTTAGAGGTTGTTAGAGGCCTTTAGAGGTCTATAGAGGTCTTAAAGGCCTATTTATATATTAATTAGTAAAACCCTAGCAGAGGTAATATATGCGTATTAGCAAGGTTAAATTATATAGTAGTTCTTACTAAAGTAATAAGGAAGTGCGTAGATTTAAGTTAGGCTATAAATAGTATGGAATATATAAAGGCAGGCCTAAATGCAACTTACTAGACAGCATAAATACAAAAAAACGCCTATTCTAGCCTTACTATAGGTAGTAAAAGATCGGTAAAGGGTAAGACTAAGTATGCTTATAGAATATAGGAGGCTAACCTATTATAAGTAGAGAAGCCTAGCTTAGCCGGCTATAAGTATAATTACGTAGTATAGGGGGAGGTGTAAATTGGTGCGCTATAATTATATATAGAAATGCGAAAACGTTATATAATAGCCTTTGCTATACTATTTATGGAAGGAATAGTTGCTAATAGAGAGATATATTTTTCTTTAAATTAATCCCTAAAGCCTTAATCCTGGCAACTATATCCTCCCTATATACGTCCTTATACGTATTCCTATTTTTATCCCGGTCCTTTTCTATACTATACTTTATATTGCGATTTTTATTATCCTATATCTTATACTCTATCTATTATAGGATTTTTTTTCTACTATTTATCTTCTTAACTGCACCTAAAAATATAAGAACTTTATAATAATTCCCTTAGTAAATAAATTCCCTAAAGAAGGTTTTCTAACCGTAGTATTAGTAATAGGCTAAAGTATAGCGGATAACTAGCAGCACTAATAAGGTGGGGGTATAGTAGACTTTAATTCTAAAAATATAGAGAGTAAGAAGAAAGTAAAATAGGAGAAATTAATACTATTTAAAATAAGAATTAATAATCTAGTAGCTGAATAGCAGGTTTTCCCAGATATATAATATACACTATAGATATTCCACACGGTTAAACCCTATCTTAAAGCTTAGAGTATATAAACCCTCCTCTACGTTGCTCTTTTCTAAGTTGCTAGGAGACCCCTCTAGTAACTTTAACTATTTAACCTTTAATTTTGCCGCGTTTATATCTTCTATAATTTGCTCCCCGCCTTATATTAGCCCTACTGCTTCTAATAAAGTATATAACTGCTTTTTAATTCTACTAATATAAAAATATATTAGGACCTAAGCGTACTTAAGTTTAGTAGGTAGATTATAGCGGAAACTAATCTATTTTAAAACCTATAAAGCTTAAGATCTATTAGAAATTACTTAGATTTATAACCTACTTTAATAAATTTAAACTGTTCTTTTTCCTAAGCATTAGGAAAGACTCCGGCCATTTTATTATAGCCAGTTTTAGACGTTTTAAAGAGTATATAATACTCTTCTATTCTAGGTATATTTAATAAGGATAGGTATATTCTTAGTAGCAGTATAATATAAAAGGTCTGGGTTAGTTAGTAAACGTTTTAGCGGGTAGTAGATTAAGGTATACTTTATTCTTACTCCTAAGGGCTTAAACAGTTTAACTTAAAAAGAAAAAAGCGTTAAATATAGTACTTATTAGTTCTAAAAGTATAGCTATATAATTATAGATAGGAGTAAGGGTAGTAATTAATAAAGATTATTAAGAGGTTATAGTGCGTGCTATATACCATTAGTAGGCCTTATTACAGCTAAGTAAAAAGTCTAGGCCGCTAGATATATTAAAGGGTAGAAAGGGTACTATAAATATATCTATATAGGATAAGATACCGAGCGTTTAATATATATAGCGGCCCGCATAGCGGCTATTATATATATTAATCTTGTTTTAGCGGTATATTTAAGGCATTAAAAATATTACCACTAAATCCTTGCTAATAAAAATAGTAAAGCCTAAGCGTTACTAGTAACGCTTACTTAAGCGTTAGGGTGTTAAATATTTAAGGCTTATTTAAAATGCTAAGCATTTTAATATCCGTGCGTATTAGCAAATTAGTATACCTAGCGCGCGAAATATAAATAGGATAATAAGCCTACCCCTCTAAACTACCCTACTACTTAAATAATTTTACTTGCAGCGAGCTTGTAAAATTAAATATAGCAATATAAAAAATAAGTAAGCATAAAACTCTAATAAAGGACTACCAGAATAAGATATATATAGTATCCGTAATTAATAAGTTGTATATAAACCTTATACGATTTAGCCTAAAGGAGATAATATAGAAGATTTAAAAGATTACGCTAACTAAAACTATACCTACTATTGCCTTAACGGACACTACGGAAAGTAATAAAGTGTGTAAGCTTGCGAAAATAGTATATTTAATATAGTTTACTTTAGTATAGTAACTTTAGCGGCTAACGCAAATAAGGAATTTAAGTTAAAGATACTAGAAATACTATTAAAGTTAGGAGTTAGAGCAGTTAATATAAACTCTTTATATATAGGCCTAACAGTCTATTTTATAGGACGACGCATTTTAATATAATATCTAAATAATTTAGTAGTATATATATTAGCTTTTAGCCCTTATTGGGACTCCTAGGTCCCGCTTAGTTATACTATCCCGTATTTAAAGAACGGGTAGGGCTATTACTAGGCTGGTTTATAATAGGTAGAATAGAATAGGAGTAGAGGTAGTATTAATATAATAATTACGGTGCCGATTATTAGCTAAGCTTAAACTACTAGTTCTGCTTAATAAGGGATATTATTAAACCATTATTATACTGCGTTAAAAACCTAAAACTAGGGTATATAACAATATAAGAGTTTTAAAAGAAATTCACTAATACCTATAAGTAGAACTTATAGTAACCGCACTATTAAGGGACTTATTATATACCTATTACGCGGAGCTATAGCTTATCTATTCGCTATCGCTAATCGCCGGTAGCGTATTACTACTAATTTGGTCTCTATACACCCATTACGCCTTATTATAGCCCATCTATTTGCTATTACTAATTCCTAGTAGCGTATTACCGTTAATTTGGTCTCTATATATTTATTACACTTTATTATAGCTTATCTATTCGCTATTTCTAATTGCCGGTGGTATATTACCGTTAATTTAGTCTTTATATACCCATTACGCCTTATTATAGCTTATCTATTCGCTATTATTACTAATATTTATAGAACTAAAGCTACTAGGGTTTCTATTTAAACACGCTATACTATTTATATTTAGATATCTTTACGTAAGGTTACCACGGGTATTAAAAGGGGTAGGGAAATCTTATAATAAGCGTTTTTAACTAAGGCGTAGTATAAGGAATTCGCCTGCCGGCTTAGAGGCTTAAGGATATTGTTTAATAAATTGTAGAGAAGATATTCTATAGCCTATAATAAATTAAAGATACTGCTATTTAGAAGTATAACTACTCTTATATATCTATATGCTATTTATTAAGGCCGTTATTAGTAGCTAAAGAGGGTGCGATATTATTAGATCTACGCGTTAGTAATTATACGCTAATATAAAATCCCTAGGTTCAGCAACTTCTATATAGGGGCGTTTATAAGGGGAGGAAATTCGCTTTTTTAGGCTTGGCTAGGGTGGGTTAGTGGTACTAAGATATATTAGTCTGAAAGAAAGCATCTAACTAGAATAAAGCTCTTAACACTATCCCATCTAAACTAAATATCTTTATATAATTTTAAATATTATAAAATAAGACTGGTGCTATAAAGCTATAAGAAAATCGTTAATATTAGGTAAATTTAATCTCTAGTAGGCATTATAGGTAAAGGCTAAAAGAACTAATAGCCCTACCTCTTTAAGCCTTTATATAATATAAAGCTTAATTCTCTATCCAATAGCTAAAGCCGCTTTAGTAACGTTGTAATATCCTATACTTCTTATAAATAATATAATATAGCTAACTCCCTTTATAGAAGCGGCTTAACTTTTAACTAAACTTTTAATCCTTAACGTACTTATAAACTTTAATTGCTATTTCTTAAAAGAATCCGCAAGTGTCTATTAGCTAAAAAGTTTTTAAAAAATAGCGTTATTTAATAAATCACTATTAGTAGTAATAAGATCCTTAATAAGGGGATATTCGTTTAACCACTTTAGTTCGCTAATAATGGCCTTTAGATCTTTCCCTATAGATATATTAATAAATATCTTAATCTTAGAGAGGTTTGCCAATAATATATTAAGTAGGTTCGCATATCTAGGTAAAAGGAAAGGTAAAGAAGCAACCTTATTCCCTAAAGAAGGCTAGACACTCCCTAAAGAAGGCTAAATAATATTATTATTATTCCCTGGAAAAGGCTAAACATCCTTACTCTTTAGAAAAGGCTTAATAACATCCTTATTCCCTAGAGAAGGCTAAATACTCCCTAAAGAAGACTAAATGGCATTATCCTTATTTCCTAAAAAAGGCTAGACATCCTTACTTCCTAAAAAAGGCTAGACGACATCCTAATTTCCTAGAAAAGGCTAGGTATTTTTACTCCCTAGAGGAATATAGAGCGAATTATAATGGCCGCGTTTATTCTCTAAGAGAGGTGGTAAATATTAAAAGGTGTTAATAGTAAGCTTTTAGAGCCTTTAAATAGTATATATAATATTAGGGAGATAAGGTTAAAGCTATTTATTAGAAGTATTACGGATAAGATTTAGGGCTACTATAATACTAAAGTCTATAATAGTGGGTTATAAGTTATATAATTTATATTAAGATAAAAGAGTAATTAAGTGCAGTTCCCCTCCGCTTTTAATTCCCTAGTAGGTCGCTAGCGCCCCTAAAACTTAGAAGAGCCTTACGCTAATTATATCGCTTTAATTAAGTGTTATATACTTAATTAAAGCAATATAATTGGCGTAAGGCCCTTATTGGAGCTGCGCTAATATAATAATTATTATTAACCTCGCTTTTGCTTATAATACGCAGTTAAAAATTAGACCTCTTTTTTAGCTAAAATAGGAGGCGATATAAGTTATAAACTTAATTAGGTATATAATATAAAATATTTAGTAATATAGCTTATTCCGTTGTAAAAGGCTGTAAGCCTTAATACTATTAGAGGATTCCTTTTCTAACTAACGCGTAGGATGCACAATTTGTGATAATTTCTTCCTTAAGGAGCTGGGGAGTAAGATATTTTAATAGATCTAAGAATGTTATCTAAAGAAAAGGATATAGAAATACCTAATATATAGAGCTAATTTCCGCCCCGTTGTACTAGGGATATATAATTACCTTTATTACCCGCTTTACTAGTTACCTTAACGCATTTTCTATATTTTTTATTTATTACTACCCTACTTTACTATTTTTACCGCTCCTTTTAAACCATTCCCTAGCTTATTCTATTTCCGCTAACTATTTATAGCCTCTCTTTGCTCTTTAATATAGATACTTATTTAACTATTAGCTTGCTTATTAAAGCTATAACTTATTAAATTACGCTAACTATTAGTTTCTTAAAGCGTTATATTTAGCTACCTCTTATATTAATTATTAGTACTTTAATAGCCGCTTATGGTTAGGATTAAGATTCTAGATATAGTGTATTAATTATTAAGCTTTATTAATAAGCAAATACCCTATAATCTATTAAGGTAGATCTAGAAAAGGCGTTTTTTATTATTAGGATTAGTTAGCCTATAGAGAGCTTATAAAGTAAGGAAATAATATCTTTTAAGTTAGATAATTCTAAGCGTCCTAGCACCAGTCTATTATTTAATTAAATTACTATAGGCCTAAGTAACTAGTAAAGGGCATTTAGGGGTCTAGTAGATCCTATATATATATAATACTAATAAGTCCCCTAAATACTTAATAATATAATATTAAGTGAAATTCTTAGCACTTACCTAGATAAGACTCTAATAGATAAGACTCTAACTTATAAGAGGACTGCGGATATACTCTCTTATAGAATAATTAATTTGTTTCTTAAGCCTCTATAGAATTTCCTTAGTATTCTTTATAGAAGAACTAGAGAGTAAAAAGTATAGGATATTATATATATATTTGCTTTCTCTAAGTTAATATATAATCGCTCTAACGTATTATAAATTTAAGTATATTTAATATCTCCTATATAGTATCTATTCTAATTAAATTGCAGACTATAATCTAGGCGATTCTCTAAGATTTATAGGACTATATTAAAGAGAAAGGTATATATAGTGCTCTCTTATAGAAGCTATGTCTACTTATTAATGTTACGGACCTTTAATAGTAGTTTTTTATATTTAGCTTAAAGTTAAGATTTTGGTATATAATTAAAATTAATCCTCTAGTCTTTAAATAAATCCGCTTATACTATAATGTAAATTTACATATATACGTCTAAAATTCTTAAAATTGCAGCGCTTATATATTAAGGGGGAGTCGTATTAATAGTGTTATTGCATTTATTAGCCGCTTAGTGCTCTATTAAATGGATATATTCCGCTAAATATCCTCCTAATTACTACTAACGCTCCTACTATACCTCTTGCAGTTTTAATATAAGATGCACTTTAATTAATTACTCTAGCAATACAATCTATTACTATTATTTTTAATATTAATAAAATCTATTAATCTAGATAACGAAGTTTACTTTATAGATATTCTTAATAAGTTAAGAGTAACTAGTCCAGTGTCTAGTAAGGGTTTTACTAATAATAGTTAATCTAAAGCTACTAGCGCCGATTACCCGCTTAATATTAATTAACTTAGCTCTCTAAAAACTACCTAGACTATTAGTTTACACTATTAGCCTTTCCCTAGTAAGACTCTACTAACACTTTATAAAGTATAACTTAACTAGCCCTTATATAAATAATAAGCCCTTAGTATCTATACGTAAGTCTTAGTTAGTTAAGGAATAATTTAAGTTAATAAACACGACCTTTAAGGATGGTAATAGTTGGGGTAGTATTTTGTCTAAGCTTAATAAACTAATATTAGGTTATAAGCAGAAATATTATAGCCTTTTTCTTAATACTAGAGTAAGTAGTAAATAGATAAATAAAGAGAAAGCTATTATATACTTTTTAAGGCAGGATAGGTTTCTGTTTATAAATATTACTAGATAGGTGCCGTATTCGCCAGCTTAAATTTTAGAGATATACCTAATCCTATATATCTTATACCTTATCCTACTAAGGCTATATATTACTTACATTTACTAGGTTAAGTAATATATAGGATCTCTTATAACCCTATAACCTAGATATAGAGTTTTAGCGTATATCGCTAGTTAGTTTCTTTTCTTAAATGCAACTTCTAATAGCTTTACTAATATTTTTAAAGATTATTATTATAAATAAAGCCTTATAGGAGCTCTAGTCTTAAAATTAGACACCCTATAAAGATTAAATCCTTATAGAGCTAGGTCACTAGGTATTACTTATAGTTTTATTATAGAATAATATTATAAAAGCCCTATTAGGGAGAATACTGGGTATATATTAGCGCTATTATAGCTATATCCTTTGCGCTAAAGAGCCAGTATAGATAGTTAAGGAAGTAAATCTCCTTATAGAATTGCGTAATAAGAAATTTCTATTATAGGAAGTTATTAAGGGATATTTTCCAAATAGGCACTATTGATTAATTAAGGAATTCTATAAAAATAGCGAGCTAAGTAGTTAGGTGTAGCGTCCTCCAAATATATAGCTAGGATTTTAACAGATTTAGCGGCTATAGCTTTAGTCCTATAAGCTAGGAGGTTATAGAAGCTAGGGGCTTATAGGAGCTAGGGGATTCTATAAGCTAGGTAATTATATAAGTAGAGTAGTCTAACCTAGCGCCCTTTAATTAATGCCTAGCGTGTAAATAGGGTATTAATAGGTTTAATAACTTTGGCTTTAATTATGCGAGCTAGATGCTTATAGGAGCTAGGCAATCCTATAAGCTAGGTAATTATACGAGCATAGTGCTTGTGGGAGCTGGGTAATCCTATAAGCTAGGTAATTGTACAAGCTAGGCGATCGTGCGAACTAGGTAATTGTGCGAGCTAGATGCTCGTGGGAGCTAGCCGATTTCACAAGCTAGGTAATCGTGCGAGCTAGGTGACCGTGCGAGCATAGTGCTTGTGGGAGCTAGGCAATCCTACGAGCTAGGTAATTATGCGAGCTAAGCGATCGTGCGAACTGGGTAATTGTGCGAGCTAGGTAATTGTGCGAGCTGGGTAATCGTGCGAGCTGGGTAATCGTGCGAGCTGGGCGATCGTGTGAACTAGGTGATTGTGCGAGCTAGGCGATTATACGAGTAGAGTCATCATACAAGTAGAGTAATTGTGTAAGTAGGGTGATCTAACCTAGCGCCCTCTATTAACGCCTAGTATGTAAATAGGAAGTAAATGTTAGGAAAATACTAGAACTATAAAAAAAAGAAATATATAAGTCCCAGATCTAGAAATATTAAAGAAGTTCCTATATAAATAGCCCTATAAGCGTAGCTATAAGTCTAAGCCCTCTCGCGTAACCTAACTACCCCTCCCTACTACACCGGAATAGATAAATAACCGCTATATACTATAAGCAGATTTAAATAAAAAGAAAACACTATAGAATAAGTTATACCCCGCTTACACTTACCGCAACTTACTAGAAAGAAATTTAAAGATAAGGAAATCCGGAGAAGACGGAAAAATAAATATAATAGGATGGCTATATAAGTGCTAGTGGGACTATATAGGAGAAAAAGAATATTATAGGAACTAGACATTTAAAAGAAGACTTCAAAAACGCTATAAGTATTACAAAGAGTTGTGCAAAAACTGCGTCATAGTAGAGAAATGCAACAGCGCTAGTTATAAGGGGAGGTGTCGCTTCTATAGAAGCTGGGATAAAGAAATAGCAGAGATGGCCAGGAACAAAGCCCCCGGTCGCCCTGTAACGCCAGAAAAAAAGCCTTCTCTTACTCCCTTAAGACTAACTCTATCTAAAAAGACGTAAGCTAAGGATACTCTACTTAGGAGACTAGTCCTTAACCCCCCTAACGCTATAAGCAGCTCCTATTAGGCCTCCCTATACCCTAAGGAAGTTATAACAAATACCGAAGAAGAGGAGGAGGTAGCAGTAGAGGAAGCAGCCCCCTTAGGGAAGAAGGCTCCCCCCGCTTTCCCTACTTAAGTAGCCCAGACAATTATATAAAAAGAGCCTATCCCCGCTAAGACAAGCAATAGAAAGAAGGGATAGGTAGGCCCTAAGCAGTCCGCCCTATTAAGGTTACTATTAACTATCCAAGGGAATAAGGAAAAAACACGCCTTAGGAGGGAAGCGGTACTTAAGATGTTTGCGGAACGTCTTACTAATAACTTCTAGAATATAGAAAGGCTAACCTAACTGTCCCTAGGAGGGACGATAAGAAGAGTTTTTACAATAGTCTCGGACGCGATAAACTAGATAGCCCCTAGCAAGGGAGCAGGCTAAACTACTAGAAAAAAGAGCGAGAATAGAGGGGGTATAGCCCCCTTAGAACCGACTAATAAAGGGATAACTTAGCCCTAATAATATTAGATAAGTAAGGCCTAATAATAGGGTAAGGCCCCCTAAGACGCGGACCTAGTAACTAAGGTAGGAGGGCCCGCTAGTTAGAAAGGTAAGGCTAAGTAGAAGGAAGACCTAGTTATATAGGTTAGACCCCTCTAAATATAAGTCCTAAAGAAGGACTTTAGACTATAGAACTAAAAGGAAGAGAAGAAGGCGGCTAGGGGGGTCCTAATAAAAGGGATAACAAGATAAGACCTAAGGGTCTTTTTGAGATTTAGCGGACAAAGACCGGACGAGGTGGTTATAGAGTATGCCGTTAGAGCTTGCTTAATAGAAGAAGAAAATAAAGGGTTTATAAGAGCCAACTAAACTAGAAACGCTATTACGCTACTAGTTAGGACAAAACAAGATATTATAAACCTTATAAATAAATAAGAGGAAATTAAATAAGCTATAGGGGTAGGTAATATAGAGTCTAGCAAGAAATAGAACAAGTTTATCTTTTAAGGGGTAATAAGACTGAGGATAGTTAATAGGAATTGGGCGTCCCTAAACGAAGTAGATATTAGATTTAAAATCGCCAAAAACTAAAAAAATATAGATTTAAAGAAGATCCTACTAATCTAGCTAGCAGGGTGTAAAGAGAAATATAACGTTATAGTCTTTATAGGAGAAGACAATAAGATTAAAAGATCTACTACTATGTTTAGAGATAGGGTAGAAGCGGTAAAGGTTACTGATAAAGCAGGGCTAAGGTTTTGCAGGAATTGCAAAATATATTACGTAGGCCTATGTAGAAAAGAAAATAAGTATAGGAACTGCGGTAAGGCAGAATATGGAGAATATAAGGAAAAGCCTAGATACGCGGCGTGCCTTTAAGACTATAAGAGCGACGACTTAAAATGCCCCCTAAGATCTAGGAGGGCAGGTAACTAGTAGCTATACCTAAATAAGTAGATTATCTAGGCTAAGAGGAAACAGACTAAAGCTAACCTTAAAGTAAAGTCCAAGAGGGAAGAAGTAAAAGAGATAGAAAAAGCTGATCCTAAGGGAAATAAGGCAAGTAAAGGAAAAGGGCTAGCTGAATAGAATTAAACCTCCTTAGTAATAACACGGCTAGGTCAAGGTAAACGCAGGCGGCGTTTCTAGTATAGGTGGTAGATAGGAAAGCAGACATAATCCTAATTTAGGAACTAGTAGTCCTTTAGGACTAAAATAAGGTCTCCACTATCTCCCCGAACGGATATAACCTATTTAGCCCGTTAAAAGACTAAAAGAAAAAAAAACCAAGAGCGGTAACTTTTATAAAATTAGGCCTAAGGGTAAAGGCTTTAAGCAGACTTATAAAAGATATAGTAGGCGTAAAAGTGGAAGGTATTAAGGTCTTTAACGTATACGTATACCTAGAAGAAAAGAACAATAGATAGATAGCCTAGGTAGTAAGAGGCATCTTAATAAGGGGGAGGGACGTCCTAGTTATAGGGGATTTTAATAGATCCTTTAAGTGGAATAGAGGAAGGGCTTATAGGGTAATTAAGCTAGACAAGTAGGCAGCGGAGCTTAGCCTACTAAATAACAAAGAGGTCCTAATAAGGGGAGGCGCAATACTAGACTTTATCTTTAGTAATGTCCTAGGGGCGACTAGAGGCCTTAACAAGATATAGTCCGGCTTAAATCACAGGGTTATATAGGCTTAGACGGCGCTCCTTAGAAGAAAGTCGTTTAGGATAAGAACAAAAATAAATATTAAAAAGTGCAAAGAACAGTAGACGTAAGAGGGGGAGTCCCTAGTAGAGTGGACGGAGAACCTCACGGAGGTTATTAAGGCGAACTTAGAGGTAAAAAGGTTAGCTGTTAAAGAGACGCCCTAATAGAACAAGGACCTAACGGAAGCGGTTAGAAAAGTATAAGAGAGAGACCCTAAAGGGAATCCTAAAGGAAGAGCTAAGGAAAGGAGAGCTCTAAAGAACAAGGTTAAAAGGGCAAGAGCAGCCTTTTGGACTAAGGCGGTCTAGAACATAAGGTCTAACTAGGATATCTACAAACTCGTAAAATAGAGGAACCAATATTAGGATAACGCGCTAAGACAACTAGTAGAATACGAGGAGAAGACGGAGGAGATGTAGGTCACTATAATTATAGAGACCTTAGTAAAACTAAAAGCCCTAGTAGTTATAAAGTCGGAGGTAAACGACTGGACCAAGTCAGGGAAGGTAAGACCCCTAGCTAAGTGGACCGACCTAAATAAGAAGGCAGTATCGGTCGCGTTTCTAAAAGCGAAGAATAGAGCACTAGGACAAGATAAGGTTATAGCGGACCTACTTAGGGAGCTAGAGCTAGACATATATAAGGTAACCTACCTCGTTAATAAGGACTTAAGGGAGGGGAAGGCAACCCTAAAGGAAGCTAAACTGGTCCTTATACTTAAATAAGGTAGGGATATAAGTACAGCAAAAGGCTAAAGGCTAATTACGCTCTTCCTAGTAACCGGTAAGGGACTAAAAAGGGCACTAGTAAAGTAGCTAAAAGAAACTAGACTTAAGAGAGAATGGTTTAGGGAAAACTAAGTAGGAGGAATTCTGGGGAGGTCTATAACGGACGTAGCCCTTAGGATACTAGCCGACCTAAAGATAAAATAGAAAGGTAAGAACAGCTATAAGACCTAGAAGATGCTAGTATGTATAAATATTAAAGGAGCCTTTAACACGGCTAAAAAGGACTTTATATATAAGATCCTTAGAGATAAAGAGGTCCCTAATAATATTATTTAGTTAATAGTTAACTTTATAAGCGATAAGACAGTTTACCTTAGGAGAGGATAGGTAAAGGAGAGGAGCATCTACCTAGACAACGGCTTCCCTTAGGGGTCGCCAATATTACTAGTACTGTTTAGCCTACTGCTTAGCCCAATAATGGTAGGATAGAGGTTAAGATACTTATACGCGGACGATGTGGCCCTAGTGGCGTACAGCGCTACGCCTAAAGAGTCCCTAAAGAACGCGGAAACTAAGGCCAATAAGCTTATAGCCGAAGTTAGACGACTAGGCCTAAAGATTAAGCCGTTAAAAACGGAGGTAATAATATACCATAGGACGCGGATAGAAAGCCCTGTGGGGAAAGAGATTATTATAGTAGGATATACGGTAAAGATGAGCCAGGAGGTTAAGTACTTAGGAATCATCTTAGATAATAAGCTAAGCTTTACGGCCTATATAGTGAGGAGAACGGCAGCAGAATAGGGCGTAGTTAGACTTATTAGGAACCTAATAACTAAGATAGGACTAAGGACGGAGGCCGTAGTTAAGATTATTAAGATAATACTTATCCCCTCCCTGGTCTACAGATCTAAGGTATAGTAAAAAGAAAGCCTAAACAATAAAGGAAAAAAGAGGGCCTGGAGACAGTTAGCTCTAGTAAAGGAATTAGAGAAACTACTTAAAGCGTATAAACGTTTCGCCCTTAGCGCGGATAAGAGCGTTCTATTAAAAGTCCTAGACTAGGAGACGGGAATTCCAAAAATAAAGGATATCCTTAAGAACACGAGGGATAGGGCCTCCCTTAGGCTAAATAGGGTCGCTATAGATTACCTAACTATCTGGAGAAAGGCGAAAGCCGCCAAGATATATAAACTAAGGAACTACGTAATAGAAGACGTAGAGGCCCCATAGAGTAGGAAAGCTAAACACTTATTAGTCTAGGTAAGAAGGTTAGAGGAAGACTAGTTTAAGAAGAGCTTCCTTAAACAAACCCCCAGGTTAAGGTAGATCTTTATATCTATTAAAGAACAGGAAGCCTACTATTAGGTTAGAGACCAGCGGTCTATAATAGTAGCTAAAGGCATAATCCACGCGGGACCCTATAATACTAATACGAACGCTAGCCTAAGGGTAATGCACCTAGCTTATAGGGCTAAAGGAGAAGTAAGGAACGGATAGGTATAGTTCTATACGGATAGTAAGGAGTTAGGGAGAGAGCTAAGCAGGCCTAGGATACTAAGGACGTTATATAAGGATGCTATAAAGCTAAGAGGCCTAAACCCTAAGGCATATAAGTTTTTTTTGCTAGATAGATACCCTAAGTATATAAGTATAAAACGGGAGGAACTATACACGGAAGAAAAGACGGTAATCTTAGAAGGAGTATTAAACATATAGCTGGAAAGACTATACAAAGAAAGGAAAAAGAAGAGGTTAGGAGTAGAATGGGAAGGGGGTAAAACCCCCCTAAACTATAGAGAGATACAAAAAGCGGGAGGGAAAAGGATTCTTAGACTAAAAGGCGAAAAAGACCTAGTTAGATATATGCTGTCAGAAAGGACAGGGATAGGCAGATTAAATACACACAGGAAATATCAAGGAAAGGAGGATATAAAATGCGTATATAGTAAACCTAGAGAAAGAGGTCACTACCTAAAGTATAAAAATTTTAATAGCAAAAGCCTGGTAGAACTCACACCTAAGGGTATAAGAGGGCTCCTAGGACTATAGATAGTAAGAGAAGGCACAAATAAGTTTATGGAATGGCTTGCGCAAATAGGATACTACAAAGGGTAGGATAAAGGCGTTATTTTAGACCGTAAGGCTAGAACAGCCGAAGAAGAAAGAGAGGAGAGGGCAACAACTACAGAGACAGCCACCCTACTACACTATGTAAACAGACTGTAAAGCCCTAAAAAAAAAAAAGGGGACAGGCTTCTAGAGCTAAGACTTATAGCTAAACAAGCCGACAGATAGTCTAAAAAATTTTACTTATTTACTTATCGCTTTTAAGGTAGTGAATAAATTCATCTAAGTGAAAGTATAGATTATTGCGAATGCTTTATAGCTCGCTATAAGTCAAGTAGGCAGAGACTCTAGTAGGAATAGTGAAATATTATTTTATTTCGCGATAGGCTAAATGAAAAGTAGCTAAAGTTTTAACCCTTTTACTAGCTTTTATTAGAAATCTTCTTTATATTTATATCCTATACTTACAGATTTAAGACTATAAAGCCAAGGCCACTATATTTAACCGTCGCCTATATAGCCTTATTGCTTAATATCTCTTTATTACTATCTGCCCCTATTTCTTAATCTTTAGTACTAAAACTATTTTCTCTATTATATAATATCTCTACGTCCTATTCTTAATCCTTATTACTAAAGTTACTTTCCTAACTAGCTAACGCCTTTACGTTGCCGTTATTTCCAAAGTCGGTTTCTTTATCTATAAACGCCTACTTACTAGCTAATAATTTAGGGACGCTGCGCTTGTAGGTACTTAGGGTTACAGATACCACTTAAGGAGAAATTATAGTTAATGTTATTAGGATATAGAATATATCTATAGACCTTTAAGTACCGGCTGCTTAGTACCTTAAGTAAAAGATCTCCCCTAACGTAAGGTAGATTAATAGGAGTTAATTACCGCCCATATAAGGTGGAGCGCTTATAAAGGGCTTAGCTAAAATAGTAATTAAACCACCCTAGAGGTATTAATAGCTCTTTTACTATAGATAGGGGGTTAATATATAAGATTAACTAGCTAGGATAAGTTTACTACTTAGGCAGTATCTTGCCCCAAGAAGGATAAGCGTTAGAAGTAGATTATATAATACTATTCCTACTAAAAGAGGCGTTATTAGGGGTTATTATTAACTTCTAATTCTAGTTTATAACTTTATACAAACGCTTCTAAACCCTACTAAGGTATACAGCGTCTATTAGGGATTGTTAGCCATTTAAGTTTAGTAGCAGCTTAGCCAATAGCTACCCTTAATAATACCTTACTTATAAATCACTCTAGGTACCTATAGTCTTAGGCGCAGATAATATATAAGCTAATAGTAATTACAGCTACTAAATATTGTACCACAGACACCATATAAAGTGGAAAAGGGCGACTAGTATACTCTGTCTTTCCCTTCTACCTTCTATCTTAACTCCGCTTTAGGAGAGAAATAGAATATAAATGTTATACTCCTAGTTTTTATATGCCATTAATTCGACTTACCTTTAAATTTAACCTCTTAACTATATATCCCTTACCATCCCTATAAGAATACCAGATATTATATATATTACCTTAACTAAGCTTAGATACGTTGCTAATATAACCTATAGGTCCTTAATCGGTATTTATAAAAACATTACAATATACTATTACCCCGAAGATAATATACCTGTGAATCAACTTACTAGAAACCTTAAATTATCCTAAAATTATATTAATAACAAAAACATAGCATCTATTAGCAGGGAGAAGAAATAATTGTAGCTTTCCGACCCTATATAGAAACAGATGCCTTATATACCTACTTAAACACCTAATAAGGTTAACTCTTATAAAATCGACGATAATATAGAGGGTAATATACAAAAGGATACGGAAATGTACGCCAATTACCTTAAGAGCCTAGAAGGCCGTAGCGAAACTAAGATAGTTTTACTTAAGCTAATAAAGGACCATAGCGAGGCCAAGATAGACTTGCCTTAACCGGTAGATACAGTTACGGTTTCTAAACACGTTTTGCCGGTAACTTAAGGTATATTTATAAGACCCCTATATTTATTTAGTAATACTAATAAGTAAGCAGGGAATAGCTTAGCTAATCTTATAATATTTCTTGGAGTTGCATCTCCCCTATCTAAAGTATTAACGATTTCCGATACCATAATTTCACGTAGACAACTAAAGTATCTTATCTTGTAGTTGCCTTCTTATTTTATAATAAAGGACTTAAGACATCTCCAAAGCCCTAGTTATAAATTATTCATATCTACGTTTAGCCCTATTGCAGTAATATGCTAGTATCCTACCTAGGTTTTAGCTGTAGATATACCACCAAATAGACTTACATTATACTATACTAAAAATCCCCGTCTCTTTCGCCGTCATACTAAGATATATAAACTACTTAAAGATATTATAATAGAGATAGCTAAGAGGAGTAAACCGTATAAGCAAGGAGATTAACTAAGAAAGGTATTAGAGGATTTATTAAAAGAGATATTAAGGAGAAGGGTATATAAGAGAAATATAGATCCCACCATAGGTAGAGATCCTAAGAGGTCTAAGGTATAAGAAATTTCTTATAAGGAAGATTTTTGCAATATTCTTATCTTTCGGCATTAAGAATTAAGGCGTTAATTAAGATTTCCTTAGCTTGGTGTTTTATTTCTATCTAGTTGCTTCTATATTAAGAATATCTCGTTATTATTTACGTATATAGACAAGTTTTTACATATTAGATTAAAGTTAAGAGTTCTCCACCTTTATATGCTTAGTAGCGATAAGTTAGCCGTCCTATAACTTATTTAGTCCTCTATAAAGAAAGGTCGCTACTATTTATATACCCCCCTAAATAATATATATACACCCTCCAATTAATATATATACACCCCCTACCTTATTTAGTTTAGATACTTCCTTACTAAGTTAGAACATTACGTGCGTTTAACTTATTTACGCCTATATCGCGAAAATTAAAGTGCGCGCCCACCTAAATGCACTATAGTTCTTAACCCACCTCCGTTAAAGCTATACAACTCTTAGAAGCTTACGCTTAATAATATCTATAAGTTTACCAAAGGGCAGGGCTATATAGTATTAGTTTTCTAGTTAAAAATTAACAAGCAGGTGCCACCAACTGTGCGAAAACTCCCCTTAGGCGCGGGCGCGGGCTAAGCGCGGCGGAGGCAGCTTATAGAGGTAGCAGCACCCAAATTAGTTCACGCCATGCCTTATAAAGCACTGCGCAATCTAATTAATCGCTCCTTTAGCACGTTCTAAATCTAATTTAAACTCTATTACTTGTACTATAACTAAAATTAAGACTTAATCGTGGTGTTGCGGTTATAAAAGTTACGTGTTGTGTACTTTAATTTTCGCGATACAGGCGCAAACAAGTTAAACGTATGTAATATTCTAACTTAGTAAGGAAGCTGTAAGGAAATATTTATCCCGCACTAACGAGATAAAGAAGTCGTCTTAATACGGTCCGCTTAGTAACTCCTTCTAATAAAGCTTATTAACCCCTAGCTTACTCTATTAGGGGCAATAAAGAGACTAGGTAGCTTAGTTAATTAACTTAGCTATAGGCTTAGCCAACTTAAAGGGAAAGTTAGCAGCCTTAAAAATAGTAACTACTATATTATAAGTTATCTAGGGAGGGTTAATAACCAGATTAATAGCCTAAGAAGTAACCGGGAAAAAATAAGAGATACTATTAGGCGGTTTTAAAACGAAATCTATATTCTTAAGAGAGGCGGTAATAAAACTTTAGATTATGGAGATAAATAGGTTGTAAAGGCTAGAAACAAGATTACGGTATTTAAGAGGAAAAGGGCACGCTTAGCCTAAAGTCTACAGAATTAAAGAGGAAATTTATTGGCTTAAATAGTACGCTCTTTAGCTATTATATTATTTGCTTATTAAAGGAAAATTATATATTAGATTTAAGCTAGAACTAGCCCTACCCTTTATAATAAGTGTTTACCGCATTTATATACTTAATTAGCAATAAGTTAGTAGATTTAACTAAGCTTGGCGTATAAAGCAAGTAGAACTACCTAGCGACACCTCTACTAATCTCTCCACCGGCCACGGTCCTTATCGCCTCTTCTCCACAACCTCTTTTTTACTATATTCGCCACCTGCTTAGCCTTATACAACTGCACTACTAAGGCCAATTATGGGACAATACTTAAAAGCGTATTTGTATATTACTAGATAAATACTAAGCGCTATAGGATACGTTGGAGAAGGATATATACCTTAGAGCCTAGGTTATAGATAAGCTTTAATATAATTACAATTTAATCGTGCCTAAGAATTTCCGCTCTTTGGCCTTAGCGTTACAAGAACATAAGGAGCGGTATTTATACTCCTACTACTCTCTAAAATTTAGCATATTTTATCTATATATCCTCTTATAAAGAAAATGGCTTTAGAGCCCTCCTAAGACACTAATATTACTAGTATCCTTTAGGAACCTAGCGACCAAAATATAGTGCCGCCCTTATTTAAAGTGGTAAAGTAATATAAACCGTAAGGTAAATGGACATTATATTAGCTTGCTTTATCTACTAGTTTTATATACTATTAATATAATAAGCAGAAGACGGCGAAGCTTATAGCTATACGCTATAATTAATAGGACGACCTTTACTATAATACTTATTACAGTTAGTTTCTCTTAAATAAGTAATAAGGTCTATAATACCCTAGAGCTAATAAGATATATTAAAACCTAACCGACTTAGGAGGGAATTGCTATTAATTTAGTCTAATTTTAGGGGGTATATTGTAGGGGATTTTTATATCTAGTGTAAATAAATTAAGATAAACGCTTATTACCTATATAAAATAGACACTAGCGAGGGTTATATTCTAAAGGGAATAAATAAGGCGTTGCTAAGGGGACAGCAATAATAATGCGTTTCCCTTATAATATATACCAGCAAAGGGGGAGTCCGCGTATACTAGATCTAGTTCTAGGAACTAGAACCTACTTTTAAAAAACAGGCTAATTAACCGCTGTGAAAAGTGGTTAACTATATCCGTATTTAGCATATTAGATTTAGCTCGTTTTAGGACTAGTAATCATTTATTAGCGTTCTTGGGCGCCCTTTTAGCCTTACTATATAAGAGCTCCGCTACATTAGAGCCTTACGCGTTATAGAATAAACTAAAACCGATAAGTATAACCAGTTATAGACTTAAAAACGCTGCCTACCTATTATAGCTTAGTATTCAACTAAGCCCTGCGAAGCCTTAGTCTAAGCCACATTAGGTTGGCTTGACTTTTCTACGCCCAATCTTTAATCCTCGCGTTTGCTCGCACCTTGCTTTCTTCCTTATACTTTTCTCCCTAGTTATTTCCTTATTGCAAGACGCGCTAAACGTGTTCTTAATTTCCCTGCACTTATCTGCTATTATACCGTTCTTATATACTAGCATCTTTAATCTACTCTTCCCGCCTACCTACCCGCCTACTACGTCGGCCCTCCTGACGTAGCTCTTAGCGCGTTTACTTGCAATAGTAAATCTCTTCTAATTAGAGATAATTAAAACAAAACCTATTAGAGGAGGACTAAATAACTTTCGCGATTTATTTAACTTGGCTTATTAGGATCTAGATATCTCTAGCTCTTTAAACTTATTCTACTAGATAGGTAATAAAGGTAATTACTAATATACCTATTATAAGTTTCCATCTAACGCTTATAAAACTAAAGGATATTTTGCTTAATCTAATACTAGCTCTACAGAGCCTTCCTACTTCTTATTTATTGCTATCCAATAGCGGCAATAAAAGCCTTCTTATTAATCTATTAAGATTTAATTCAGCGGTCGGTTCTAACGACTTCGATATTAAGCGGTTCCTACCTCTTCTAAATGTAATCCTTCGGATTAAGCCTAACAAAGTCATCTAGAAAAAGGTCTATACCGTTATAACTAAGTCCATACCTTCTCCCCGACCGCTACCGTTCTATATTTAAACCCTAAATATACGTAATATAAGCAGCTTCGCTAACTTGTCCAAATATAGGAAATACGTAGATTATATTCTAAAGGAGGAGCTGGGCCCCCTTTACGTTGGGATTCCCGGCTTATATAAAGCATTCTTTAAGGGAGTAGAAGGTCTTAAAGAGGTAAGCGCCGCCGTTTTTAAGAAATGTAAGGAAGGGGATAATCCACTATACGCTAAGGGTGGCTAGCGTAACTAGCCTAAAAGCGTAAAGCAAGATAATATCCTAAAGTAGTTTAATAACCTAATTAAATTATTTTTAGGCTTTGCAGAGGAGTACGGGTCCGCCCTAAAGATATAATAGGCGCTTGTTATATATGCTAGGCAGCCCTTATAAGGGTCTATAGCAAAGCAAAAGCTAGATATTGGTTTTATAGATAATCTAATAGCCAGCGAAAGCTCTTAATGCTATTAGTCGTATATACTTATACTAGGAGAGCTAAAGAGTAATCTAAACACCGATATAGCCTTATAGGCATAGTTTAATTTAGGAAAATATATAAGAGAAGTCTTTGCCGCTTAGGGCATTTGTTACTTTATCCTAAGCTTTACCCTCTATAGATCTATTATACGGCTATAGGAGTATAACTAGGTAGGAGGCATCGTATTATTATTATTTAATATTAATAAAGACGGACTATAATTTACCTTAGTAATGTTAGGATTTCTCTAGATAAATAAGAAGCAGCTTAGGTTTAACTCTACTATTCTAATATTAGACAGTAAGCGATATATTAAGGTTGTACGTAATAATTAGACCGAGCGTCTTATCCTTAACGAACCTATAAAGCGGGCACGCTGTATTACTAGTTAAGCGACTACTTACTAGAAAGTATACTATAAAGGGGACACCTTTAAAATACCCCTTATTATTAAGGACTTATAGCAGTACCTATAACGTAAGGAAGAAAGTAAACTACTGCATAAGGTAACGGAGAAAAAAGTAGTTAATATAGCCAGGTACTATTACCACGAGATAGTTTATATGGGCGGTAAAGAAGATAATATTTATAATAATATCTATAAGGGGCTAGATATTATAAGAGCAACAAACTATAAGCTAGAAGACTTAGTAATGCCTTTAAGACCGGCTAAAGTAAAAATTAATATAAGGAAAGGCAGAAGTTCTAGCAGAAAGAGGTCGTCTAGCTATACTAACGCCCTATTACCGCCTAGTAAGTGTATATATTTAGGCTCTCCGCCTAAAGGCGGAAGGCGCCTTATAACTCTAAATTAAGTGCATTAACGCGTTATTACTAGGGATTACGGAAAGCCTCTTTATAAAGTAAGCTCTTAGGCTATAATACTTACTATATTAAAGGGTGGTATTAAAGAATAGGAGTCTTTATATACGCGGGCCGGAATTATCTAATATAACATTTTAATAGGCAACCTTATAATAAACAAGGAAGATAATAATCCTTCTTAGCCGGTATTCTTAATTAACTTTAATCTTATAATTAAAAAGCAGCGGGAAGGGCCTTTAAAAGCGCGGGGTAAGACTGGTATAAGAGCATTTATAGCGATTAGAGTGCTCCTAGGCGAGATATACTTAGCTTAGCATAATTTTAAGTTATTTTTTTAGGTGCTATTCTAAATATATATTCACTATAATAGACCTAATAGGAAAGGTAATATTATTAACAGGTTTAATAAGTAGAATTCTATAGATACGGAAGAGCTAGCTAAGATAAAGAAAAGAGAAGTAGATAATAAAGGGGATTTTCTTAAGGGTATAGGTAATAACTTTTTACCGTACTATCAGCCACTAATCCCTTAAGTTAATAGATTGCGGAAGGTAGTATTTCTGGGCAGTAGGAGGCGAAAGGGAAATAATAAAAAACTTCCTTCTTAAATAAAGGAGGTGCTTTAGGAAGTAAGGAAGGATCTAAAAGTACTAACAAAGTAGATAAAATAATATTTTATTGCTCTTCCACTATATAAGTGAAGTTTTACGAAGATTCGGGCGGCTAAGGCTAGATAGCAGCCTTAGTCGAAATGTATATAAAATAGTATAGGGCGAGTCGCCTGGGCTAAATAAACCCAGAAAAGAATAACATTTTATTTTCCTATATTCTTCCACTACACGGGTTAAAGTTTTACGGGGATTTGGGCGGCTAAGGCTAGGTAGCAGCCTTAGTTAAAACGTATATAAAATAGTATAGGGTAAGTTGCCTAGGCTAAATAAACCTAGGAAAGCGGATAACCCAATCTTTCGCTAGGCCCCCATACCCTACCATCCCGTATAGGCTTTAAATTTCCATAAAACACGCAACCTACTCTCTAGCCTATTAGAAGCCGCCTTATATTGTCTAAATAAAGGCCGTAAAAGAATTAATCCCTTACTTTAGCTAATCCCCTACTTAAATAAGTCCCTTACTTAAACAAATCCCCTACGGGAGCTAATGCCCACGTATTTCGCCGCCCTATAGGAACCAATCCCCTACTCTTAATAATCCCCTACGGGATCTAATCCCCTACTTTAACAAATCCCCTACGGGATCCACTCCCCTATAGGATCCACTCCCCTACGTTAATAAATCCCCTACGCTAACAAATCCCCTATACTAACGAATCCCCTATAGGTCCTAATGCCTATATATTCCACCGCTCTATAGAAACTAATCCCCTATAGCTCGTATTCCTATACGGCTTTTGCTCCCCTATAAGAGCTAATAGCCACGTTTTTCTCTCCTATACGGGAACTAATGCCCTATAGCTTCCGTTTTCCTATTCCTAGATCTATAAATACTATTAGCTATATCTTCTACTCCCCTATAGAACAAATCCCCTATAAATTCCGTTCCTATATATAGTAACCATATCTTCTACTACCTTATAAGAACTATACCCTATAGCTCCTACTCCTATACGGCTTTTACTCCCCTATAGGAACTAATAGCGATTACTTCTACTCCCTTACAGAAACTAATCTCCTATAGCTTACGGTTCTCTATAGGGATTAATACCCGCTTTCTCTATTACCTTATAGCTTTTAATCCCTTATAGGAACTAACGCTTATATTTTCTACTCCCCTATAGGAACTAATACCCTATAGCTTCCGTTCTCCTATTCCCGGATTTATAAGCAATTTGCCTACACTATAGCCTACTATATAGGCCTTATTATTACAAGAGTAAGCAAGTAATTTTAAGAAAGTAATAAGTAATAATGCTACTAGCTACAAGATCTATAAGACGTATTTAATACTATATATATATAAGCGAATCTATATATACGAGTTTAAATTCTTAACTAATCTAGCGCCTTTAAAGTTACTTTTAAAATTTTGGTTTAACGTAAGAGCCATTCTTAAATACTTATATATAAGTTTCTCCCCCTTACTTTTAGCTAAGCCGTAACCAATCCGTATAGTATTCTTAATCTAACATAGTATATTAGCACTAGCCTTAAAACTCTTACTTAAACATTACCTTACCTATCTTCTGTTTAATTAATAGTCTAAAAGCCGCTCTATATCTTTTTTAGAGATATTAGCAGCAGTATTAGCTTACTTTAGAAAGGTCTTTTATACCTACTCTCTTACTAGTCTCTTTAGCTTATTATATTTAAGTGTAAGATATATTTTACTCTATATAGCTGCATTAAATATAGTAACCCTATTTATCGTAAAAAATATAATGCTTTAGAAATACTCTATCTGTTATAGGAAGACGGATACTAAACTATTACGTTAGATATTATTTAAAGTTCTTTCTATAAGAAAGACATCGGCCTTATCTAGAAGAAGGACAGCGCTTTAGCGGTAAATATTCTTAACTATTAGAGCCAGGTTTTGTTTTAAATAGGCTAGATCCGTATTAAGGTCTCCCGCATAAGCCTTATTATAGTTAGACTAGTATATAAATATACTTATAAAGGGGAATAAACTATATAGAGGGGTCTCCTCTAAGATTTGGTAAGTGCTTTAGCTATTAATGTCTTTCCTACCCTAAGTAGGCCACTAAAACGGTCAGCCTTTAAAACAGCTAATGCTTTGCCAGAAAACTTACTATAGCAAGAAAACTAGGCCTTTCCCCTTCCCTTCGATTATATTATTAAACTTTAATTTCCTAGACCTAGACTAGTAGCTCTTTATAAGTCCTTAAAGTACTATTTTCTTATCCTCCTTAATTGCGAGTAACTTAAATGCTAAGGCATTCCATTTAATGTCCTTAATATTAGCGACAGCAAATTCACCTATTGGTGCTTATATTAGTATATATAATTTACTAGCTCTAGAAAAAGTATATAAAAAGCTTAACCCTATTTTTTATCTGCTAAACTAAAGGCCAGGGCTATTAGTGGACAAATTAGGTACTTATTATCTCCTATCTCCTTAGAAACTAAACCCTAATTCTTTATATCCCCTTACTAATTAGTCCCTTAATTAATCACGCTTATTCCATATACATCTATAGCGATTAGCTGCTTACTATAGTTAGGATTCTAACGATAAAATGCTATTACGTCTACTATAGTATAATACGGCCGCTTATAGAAAATTTTAACGGGCTATCTTTGGTCTAGAAAAACGCAATCCCTTTATATTTACGGTGGTTAATGCCTCTTAAAGATACAAACTTCTAGCTATTACTAATAAGATCCTGCTTTATCTCGGCTTATCTCTTATAACGCTCCAGCAGAAATACCTTAAGAGATATAATTTTTATAGTTAAACGGAATTCCGGAATAGAGAGAGTGGTTTTTACCTTACTAAACGCCTTCCTATTGTAGCCGAAATAATAATAGTTAAGTTTAAAGCTCTTTTTGCTAAAAAGTAAGGTTTTAAAGTTGCCTAAATTATATATAAGGCATTTTAGTTAATCTAAGCCTTCGTAAATTATAAGGATATATATATTTAGTTTAAATAAGACCTAAAGGAGATTGAAATTAATTTCGCTATAATCCAGAAGCGGTAGGAGACTATTAGTTATAGGCGCAAAATGGTCTTTAAGGAATCTTAGTAACCCCTAAAGGTACTTAGCGCTAATTAAGTCGGGAGAAAGACTCTCCTAGTATATTTTTAACTAGGGTAGGAAATTAAATATAAGGTTTATAGGAATCTAGAAGTTAAATTAGAATAAGGTATATCTATAAAAAGGCCCACTTACTATAGGCTTATCTTCCCGAAGGGAGATAGCTTATACGCCGTTTAACACCACCTATAAGGCGTCTCTCACTTCTCCTAAATTTACACCTAGGTACGTACTATAGTCTTTCTTGTCCTTTTCTAGCTTAAAGTAGCTTATTATCGCATCTTATATTATTAAGTATCTTTAATATTAACCTAACCTATAACCTAATTAATTTTTAGATTATATTCCTGTAACTAAGGCATTCTTAGTACTGCCTTATTATTCCTCAATAATAATATATTAAAAGACATCTTAATTTATCTCCCTTTAATAGTTAACTAAATAGGTTCTGTTTTAAGGTTAATAATTCCTCCTCTATAGGCTATTAGATCTCCTAATATTATTACTAATAGGTAAGGATGCTCCTTTTTCCTATATAGTAACCCCTTTTTTTTTTAAACTGCTGCTAGTAAAATATAGTTCCTTATTACTCCACTATCTATTAATGCTTTAAACTGTTAATCTTACTACTTAACTTATAAATTTAGGTATTGTCCTTAAATTTCTTTAAGGGTCTAAGGCTCTACTACTAGTTCCCTTTAGTTTTATAGGCCTCTACTTTTCCTAACTATAGGCTACTTAATCCTATTTATACTTAGTCTACCTTTAGCCAATACTTAGTTTACTTTTTATCTTTAATATACCATAGACACGTGTTCTCTAGGCATTCCCACTACTATTATCCGTCTAGGTATTTTTCTATAAGGAATCTTCCTAGCTAAAGTATTAAGTCCCTTTAGCTTTGCACTTTTACTGGGTGCTAACTATATATATACTTAACGTTTCTATATTCTGCCCTATCCGGTGCCCAATATATCCTTACTAGGTATTTCCGGTTTTTATCTTTAGGTGCTCTATATATATTATACATATTATCTATATATATAATCCATGCCAATATATAATATACTTAGTGTCTTAGGTTAACTCTTAGCCCACCCCCATCCTTAAGTTTAAACCTTTCTTATATTAATCTAAGCGTTATAACTTCGTTTACAGGTACTAAGATTTACCTTTCGCTTTTCTAGTCCTCTAATTACTCCTCTAGATCCTTTAATATTATAATTAAGGCTCCTTTAATATAACTTATAGCCTTTTCTATAATTAGGTAGTCTTAGACAACTTTTTCGTCTAGCTATATATAGAAATCTTCCTACTTATTATTATATCGTTGCCTATACCACTTTTAATATAGTCCTTTAAGTATATACGGCTTATCTGTAAAGAAGTATCTTCTTATTACTATATTATAACAGCCTTTTATATATCGTTCTTTAAACCTAGTTAGAATCTCTAAATCCTCTTCTTATTCTAGTTTAGTAAGCCACTTAGCTCTTAGTATGCCTATCTTAGGCCTATTAGTAATTCTTTATATAGGTACTTTATCCCTTATATGGCCTAGTATACTAGATCTCTTATCTAGTTTCTAATTTTGCTATAAGGTCATTCTTGCCCTAAATTCCTCCATGGTTTCTTATTTTTCGCGTCTTATAAGTAGATCCTTAAAGTCTTCTTATTTCTTAATCTCGTTAATAGTCCTTATTTATATATTAAAATCTTAGTCCTATAGGATTCTTGATCCCGAGCTTGCTTCTATCTTAAGCTTTACTCCTACCTTAGTCTAACTAGGCTTAGGTATTCTTATCTTATTTTAAGAGTCTTAAATCTTACTTATTTTATTTTAAGAGTCTTATACCTATAGGAAACTTTATCCTAAGCTTATTTATATATCTTTAAACTAAGCTATTGCCCTGCTTTATCGGTTTTTGTCTATTATAGGTCCTTAGGTATACCTTATCTTATCTTAAGAATTTTAGTCATCTCTTATCTCTTCTTAAGAATCTTAAGCCTTCGGCCTTTTGCCTTTATTAAGTAATAGATTAGCACTAGTAGTTATCTGCTTACTTAATCTCTATAAGATACTCTCCCTTTTATCTTATAAAGCAATAGATGCCGTATCTAACGGTGTTATAATCCTTATTACTAAACCTTACTCTATAGCGGTCTTAGTCTCTACTTCTAATATAACTTCTCTAAGGTTTATACGCTCCTAGTAAGCTGCCTTTATTACCTTATTATCTATAAATATTTCGCCTATATTAAACTCGTCGTCTTTAATATCCAATCTGCGTAATAGTTTATTAGTTCCCCTATACTCTAAGGATTTTAGCTCCTATAGCTAATAGCTTATACCATACTTAGCATCTTTATAAATTTAGTATGCGTTATTATAGCAAAACGTAAAACTTCTAATTAAATATTCCTTTGTTCCTCGTAGTATACTATTATCCCTCTATACATATATATCTTCTACTAGTCTAGTTCCCTTTATTATATAGTAACTCTAACTATCTTTATAATCCCTTTTAAAGTAACCTTGTTTTCCGCAATTTATATAAGCTCCATCTTTAAACTACTAACTTTGCTATAAAGTTCGCCTAAACGTCTTCTACTACTAAGATCCCTAGTTTAGCCTCTGCTCCTTAGTCCTATAATTACTAAATCCTTAACCTTTAGGTTTTTTTTATAGTTTCTTACTCCATCTCTTATAGGCTTCTTTAGTACCACTTAGGTCTATTAGCTCTGCGCTATACTATAGTTTTTAACTTAGCTTTAGTCGTTGCGTACTTTACGCCTTATATAACTATAGAACTCTATTTTAGCCTCTTTTAGCCTATTCCCTTTAGTAGATCTAATTGTTAATCTTAATTACTTAATCTATTAAATCCTATAGGGTGTCCACATCTTCTATTAGGATAATTACGTCCTAAACTTTAGCCTTAAGTCCTTATTTATACTATGCTATAAGCGCCCTATTATTCCACTTAACTTATATAGCTAGCATCTAGAACTGCGTTATATACTTAATTACTAAGGTCCATTACGTAATATCTTAGAGTTTTCTTTCTACTATAATTACCGCCTCTAGGTCTCTAAATATTTATATAAGTTGCTCCGTAAACCCTTCCTAGCTTAAAAACATAAACTATACCTCTTAATTAGTGGTCGTTATCCCGTTTACTTATATTTCTATAAGGTAAGGCTTAAACTACTTAAGTGCCCTTCCTAATAGGAATAGTCCCGCATATGCTATTCGATCTATAGATATTAGTAGCTTTACTCTTTCTTATATAACCTTAAAGTATATTTACGTAAGAAATCCTTTAAGCTTCGCTCTTTCTCCTAAGAATCTCTTAATTAATAGTAACTTAATCTTTGCTGCTTCTATCCCATTAACCCTTTCTTCTAGCGCTGCATTATTTGTTATTAACTGGTTAACTATCTCTTATAGTTATCCAACCATTACAGGTTGCTATAAGTCAATATCTGCTATACTAGTATCACCTCCTAACCTTAAAGTAGTTGCTGCCGTTAATGGCGTTATAGTAACTACTTTTGGTGGCATATTATTTAACTTTCTGTATTTAATACCGTAACTAGGTAGTAATTATATAACGGAACCTTATAGCAGGTACTATAATGGGCTTATTAATAGGCTAGGTATATAGGTAATATAAATTAAAGTTAACAACATAATAATAACTAGTAGAGTGGTTGCCTAATAGATTAACTCTAATTGTATTCTAAGAATTACTACAGGAAGGAACTATCTAGGTAGGGACTAAGGGTCCTTAAATACACAACCGTACTCCTATAAAATCCTTCTTATATATAATATACGTGTACTCTATC